>NC_039368.1:76747202-76750207 GCF_003573695.1 Papaver somniferum | reverse complement strand
GGCGTATCTCAAATGTCCGCCCAATCAATCACCAGGCGGACTTTAAGTTTACGCCTGTCAACAGGCGTACTTTAAGTTTACGCCTCATTTTTTTTTTTTTTTTTTAATTTGAATTTTCATCGGGCGTAATTTAAATCTCCGCCCGTTAACAAGCGTACTTTAAATTTACGCCCAGCAACAAGCGTACTTTAAATTTACGCCCGACTATATTAGGATTTGGTATTTGGTCGCGACCAAATATGGTCTGGAATTTGATCTTTGGCTGGGATTTGATCTTTACTCCGTCCCACTGCGTCACGATCTCATCCCAAATTTTTGGTTATACTCGCCCACTGTGGATGCTCTTAGGCTTGTAGTTTCTTTTAAACTAAAAAAAAGAAAATTTGCTCCTAATTTCAAAAACCAAAATTTTTCTCCATCTTTAAAAACCAAAATTTTATCCCAAGCAAAACCAAATTTTCTTTTCAAAACCCTTTCAAACCAAATTTTCAAAACCCATTAAAACCAAATTTTTTGAAAAAATGGGCGAGTGTGTGAATAAACTCCGTAGTCTCCATGAATACATGTACCCTAACATAATAAGTCAGTTATCATGTATCGTCTTACCCCAGACTGATGGCCCATTTGAACTAAACGCAAGCATGATACAAATACTTCCTATATTTCGAGGGTTCGATTCTGAGAATCCCTATAACCATGTAAGAGAGTTTGAACAAATTGTCCGGGCTTTACAACCTGACCATATATCCGAAGAATCTTTGAAATTGCGCTTGTTTACATTTTCTTTAAAGGAAAGGGCTAAAACATGGTTTTACAATCTGAGACCGCAGTCAATCACCACTTGGGACCAACTCACAAATCAATTTGTCGGAAAGTTCTTTCCACATCATAGGACCATCTCTATTCGTCGAAGTATTAATTGTTTTGTCCAGTTAGATGGAGAAACACTTTTTCATTATTTTGAACGATTTAATGATTTGTTGTTTGAGTGTCCTCATCATGGCCTCGAGAAGTGGAGACTGGTCGCCATTCTTTATGAGGGACTAGACTTTAAGTCTCGAGCCTTGGTTGAATCTATGTGTAATGGTGAATTCATTGATAAAACTGTGGACGATGCATGGTTATTTCTAGCTGAAGTTGCAGAGAAAACCCATCAGTGGGAAACCTATAGGGAAACTAGGACCATGCCACATGATATGGGTAATCACCATGAGTCAGATGTTGATTTTCCCAATGAGCTTAATTCTGGATATAGTGTTTCATACCCTATTGCTGAAAATGTCAATCCATATTCTTCTATTTTAGAGGCAGATGTATGGACGAAAAACACTAATGGTTTTCACAAAGTAGGATTTTCATGTATTTGTGATGATGATGATTATGATGATGTTATATTAGAAGAACATGTCTATGCTGAAAATGTTATGGAACCTTTGGGTTCAAATACATTAGGCTTTTCTTCCCCGACCTTCATGAATGATGTTTCTTCTAGTATTCCATATACATGTGATGAGGCTACTGATTTAGATATTGTGCAGTTATCCTGTGAAGAGCATGACTTAGGTAATGTTGAATCTTCTGTTGACACTAATGATCCTATGCATGAAAATATAGTTGATGTGTCTGATTCCATACCTAAGCCACAATATATTGCTTCTTTTGATGTTAATTTGGATATTTCGGATAACCATGATTCTGAATTTGGACTTGTGAAATTGTGTTGTGATGATGAGCATGCTACACAACTTGATTATGATTTAGAAAATGCTGATGTGACTGATAATATTGGTACTTTTGATCTCATGCATGTGAGAAACTTAGATGTCACCTTCTTGCCTAAGTCACAGATTGAGATTATTCCACCCAACCTAGATTTGGTTTGTAACAAAAATTTTAAACCAACTTTTCTGAAGATTCCCAACCTAGGATTGGAACTGTGTGCCTCTCAAGTCCTCTTGGACTATTTTGCATCTAAATACAATACTTTTAAGGAGCCACAGTTGGAATATGCATGTTTGTCCATCCCAAACAAAGTCCATTTTGAGTTAGACCTTGTGAATCCTGCACCCCTGAAATGGAAAGATTTTGTGCTTAAAAGTAAACCTGCTGAAAATTACAGGTTTGGGGGTGATTCATCTGGTTTTTCACTCTCGCTCTCATTTCAGTCCAATTTTAGTGTTTTGAAACTGTCTATGTTTCAACACTTTGTCTTTTGGGTTGATCCTCAACTCTTTAGACTTTATGTATATAGTGAATTTTTTGTATATAATCTGGTAGGTAGTTTTTAGTGAAATTTTATGTTTTCTTTATATTTTGCTACTCCATGGTGATCTCGGCTGAAATATGTTGGATTCTAACCATGAACAATGGAGTTCGGTTCTTTCTTTCGTCAAATCGGGTAATCTCTTTCCTTTCTCTCAAAACTCAACATGTTCTTCTGATTTGTCCAAGTTATGAATATGTTTATCATTAGAAACATTGAGGACAATGTTTAGTTTAGGTTTGGGGGTATAGAGTAGATACCACGATAACATGTTATAATTGAAAACAGAACTCCCTCTTTTTGAAAAAATTTAAAAAATTCCAAAAAAAATTAAAAAAAATGAAAAATCATAAAAATCGAGCTCATTTACCTTGAAATGTTGACTCTTGTGCAAATATGTAATTTTTAGGAGTCTTAGTCTAGATATTTAGGCACCCTGATTCTAGCACAATTCACATGTGATAAGAAACTTGCACGCGCACGATTTACCAATACATGTATAGCCTCATCCTTGAGGTGTTCTATCGGAAGTTTTAGTTTCCAATCACTTTAGAATACTGAACGAAACTTGACTAGCTTGTTCTTTGGTTGGTTGGGATAGAAGGTGGAGGTTACATTAAGAAAGACAACCATCGAATTTAACTGGGTGCATCAAAAAGGGCTACCTCTTGCTAAGTGTCATGTAATTTTTATTCCTTTCTCTCTATGTATCAAAAGAGTTACCATGCTGTAAATTCCTTTC
>NC_039368.1:76594966-76747192 GCF_003573695.1 Papaver somniferum | reverse complement strand
GAGTCATGTAAAGAGTCATTTTGTTGTTTCATTGTAATAAGCAAGGAGGGTGTATGCCATTGATGTACAACGCGAGTAATTGTGAAATACCTCCAACTCATTCACAATTCTCGTAAAGTCCGGACAACTAGCTAGATTTCGACCTTGGTTCTTAGCCTGAGAAACTATCTCTTGGTGATTAGTAGTCATAACATCCGATCTTTCTTTACACATGTGTAGATACACTTTACACTCTTATCACATGTCTTTTTTTTTGTTATCAGTGCTAGGATTGTGCCTTGATAGCTAGATTGACATCTCCATTTTGCTGTGAGCTTAACTGACTTGCACATGTCACATTTGATGGAATCTGAGCTTATATTTTGACCTAGAACTTTGTAGGTACGTTCTAAGCAAACCTTCACGAGACTTCAACTCGTCCATTAGGGACACTTAGTGGTTTAAAAGGCTTAGTGCATACGCTAAATGCATTCGAGAGACCAGCGACAGTGGTATAGGTAGGATTTCCTTAGTTTTGTTTTACTTGAGGACAAGTAAAATTCAGGTTTGGGGGTATTTGATGAGTGCTAAAAAGTGCATATTTTTATATCTTTTTGTTTGCATTTAACTCATCTTTTGTGCATTAATTCTACATTTTATCCCATATTCTGTATTTTCTTTGTTTTCAAGAATAAATATTTTTATTAATTAATTTTGCATTTTTAGGTAATAAATAAAGTTTGGATGAATAGCGGAGCGGAAAAGAGCAGAAAAGCGGTGAAAAGCCGGGAGGAATTACACAAGGAAGCCGCGAAGAATGTTGTGCACAAGACCAAAAGGCTAGAAGTGGGCTTGAAGAGGAAGAATTGTTCTTAAACAAGATATGGGCTTGGCATACCCAAGGCCCAAAACCCTCACCCAAACCCATTACCAATATCCATACCCGCATTCATCTTCAGCCGTCAGATTGGATCATCTCAGCATCCTACGGTCGCTTCATCGTCGTGCATCGAAGTCTGAAGCTCCTGTCAAACACTACAACACCTAACTCCATCTTGAGCCGTCAGTTTTGTTGTATCAGGCATCCGACGGTTGCTCCACATCCATTCACATCACGTCATTGGATCTTTCCCTCATCCTATCATCCTACGGATTCCCCTCACAAATCATCAAAATCCGCTACACCCGACCAACACTCTAGTACCTAATGCCTATACCTTAACCAAACATACCCTCCATCATTCCCATCGACTTCTTCTCCCCCATTCCTCTGCAGAAACACCTTCTCCCTCGCCAGTTCCATTAGCACCACCATACCTCTGCCACAACCACCAAAAGCCATCATGGCTCTCACCAATCGAAACCCATCATTATCCTACCCTTCTACCTACCTATTTCACCATTCTCTCTTCCTTTTCAGAAACCCTAGAGGAGAGATTAGTGAAATATGTCGAGCTAGAAAGAGAAATTGAAGGCATGGGAAGGAGCAGAGAAGGGAGAAGAAGCATGGGTTGAAGACGGACTCGTCTTATCACGTTTGGTAAGTTCGAAAATCAAAACCCTAGTCTACTGTCAATTTGGGGTTTTTTTGTATATGAACCCTAATTCTGTTGAGAGAGAATTGGGAGGAGGAGAGTGAGTGAAATAGGGTAAGTAATTAAACCATTCCCCTAATTTGTCGAAACCCTAGGTCCACTGTGTATTTTGGGAATTTGGGGAAAACAGGGTCTG
This sequence comes from Papaver somniferum, assembly GCF_003573695.1. Classification (NCBI taxonomy): domain Eukaryota; kingdom Viridiplantae; phylum Streptophyta; class Magnoliopsida; order Ranunculales; family Papaveraceae; genus Papaver; species Papaver somniferum. The sequence goes on along the minus strand of NC_039368.1, from coordinate 76,745,482 downwards.
AACCCAAATTGGGATTTTTGGGTATAAATAGAACTGATGTAAGTGTTGTTGGGTATGCCTGGATTAACCAGAGCATCAGTAGAATAGTTTAGTTTTGTTATGAACTGTAGCTTTGAGGGTTTCAATCTTTTCAATTCCATGATTCTCAATTCAAATGCATTGTTAATTTTAGCTGTTCTGAACTCCAACATGTATTTAATTTGAGTGTGTGATTGTTACATTTTATATCAAGCTCATGTTCATGTTTATCTTGATGCCTGTTTTGTTTGAGCAATGGGAAGTAATCAGTGCTCTGGTATGCCTGTGATTGACTGTGCTGTCAAAAGACAGTCAATACTAGGGGCATATCAGTGAGCAAGCTGATTTTCCTCCCATTCTAATATATTGCATTGCTTTACTTTCTGTCACTAGAAAGGTAGAAACAACACCAGCTCCCTCCTTGTCCCTGTGGACTTCCCCTGCTTTTCATTATCTACTATCTGACCCTGTATACTTGCAGGTGTAAATATAACCATAGTTTTAGGTTTAATTCCTAAGCTATCAAGTTTTTGGCGCCGCTGCCGGGGACTCGGTAGCGGTGCTGTTGTTGTTTGCTCTTTATCTTTGCTCTTATTTTCTGCATTTTACTGCATACTTTTCATTGTCACTGCATATTTGCACTTTCATTGCATATCTTGCACATAACCTCATTCTTGCATCTTCATCTGTCACTCTTGCTGTCACTCTTACAAGTTATTTCCCTTTGCTCATTTGCTGCTCACTTGCTCTTCTAGCTTGTTGTGTAGTCTCTCCTGTACATATGCATTTTTAGCTCAATCTTCACTGTTGCCATTCTTTTGCATTGCATTCCATTCCTGTAGCATAATTCATAACTGCATACCACTATATCTTAAACTTGAATTTTTAGTCTAGCTGCATACCATCGTCATCTTAAACTAATTCTGCATTTCATTCACTTTAGCATCTTGCTCTGTAGCCTTAGCCTTCATCTCTTCCTGTAACTTAGCTCTTGTAATGATAGCTATGCATTGTCATTTTCAGCAACTTCTTAAACTGCATGTTCTCAGCAACTTTATATTCTGCATTCTGTAAGCATTTTCTCCATCTGCAATTGCACAACTGCATTGCAGTTCTTCAACTTTGCTTACTTTGCCCATGTTCTTTGTGTATTGATCACACACATTTAAGTGTGCAGGTAACTGGTGCTGCTGTTGGTTGTTGCCTTGCTTGCCAGAGCTGCTGGTGGGCTGTAGGTACACTTTGCTTACCTAGCTGCTGGGCTAGAAGAACCTTGCTGTTGGGCTGTAAGCTGCAGAGGGAGAGGAAATTGAACCAAGCCCAACTGGGCCTTGAGTGTTGAAGCCAAAGCTTAGGATGATCCAAAGCCCAACTGGGCTTTTGCAACCAAACTGAACAGCTGGGCTGTGCTTCAAAGCCGGTGAATAATGGAGTTCGGTTCGTGTTTTCGACGAATCGGGTATTCTCTCTCCTTTTACTCTACTTAGCATGTTCCTCTTCATATGTTGCATTATAATTTTGTTATCTTTTGAAACATTGAGGACAATGTTTAGTTTAGGTTTGGGGGTATGGAATGGATACCATGATAATATGCTATAATTGAAAACGAACTCCTTCTTCTTTTGAAAAAATCGAAAAAATTCAAAAAAATTAAAAAATTAGAAAAATGATAAAAACATAAAAATGGAGCTCATTTACCTTGAAATGTTGACTCTTGTGCAAATATGTAATTATTAGGAGTCTTAGTCTAGATATTTAGGCACCCTGATTCTAGCACAATTCACATAGTGATAAGAAATTTGCACGCGCACGATCTACCAATACATGTATGGCCTCGATCTTCAAGGTGTTTGATAGGAAGTTACGATTGCCAATCACTTTAGAATACTGAACGAAACTTGACTAGCTTGTTCTTTGGTTGGTTGGGATAGAAGGTGGAGGTTACATTAAGAAAGACAACCATCGAATTTAACTGGGTGCATCAAAAAGGGCTACCTCTTGCAAAGTGTCATGTAATATTTTGTTTCCTTTTGTATATGTATCAAAAGTGTTTCCTTATCAATCTAAAAAATATATATATATATATATATATATATCAGAAAAATACAAAAAAAAATCAAGTATTTATCAATTTCATCATCTCTTGTTCCAAAAATAAAAAGAGAGTAGTCAATGTAAATAAGAGTCATGTAAATAGTCATTTTGTTGTTTCATTGTAATAAGCAAGGAGGGTGTATGCCATTGATGTACAACGCGAGTAATTGTGAAATACCTCCAACTCATTCACAATTCTCGTAAAGTCCGGACAGCTAGCTAGATTTCGACCTTGGTTCTTAGCCTGAGAAACTATCTCTTGGTGATTAGTAGTCATAACATCCGATCTTTCTTTACACATGTGTAGATACACTTTACACTCTTATCACATGTCTTTATTTGTTATCAGTGCTAGGATTGTGCCTTTGATAGCTAGATTGACATCTCCATTTTGCTGTGAGCTTAAACTGTCTTGCACATGTCACATTTGATGGAATATGAGCTTATATTTTGTCCTAGAACTTTGTAGGTACGTTCTAAGCAAACCTTCACGAGACTTCACTCGTCCACTAGGGACACTTAGTGGTTTAAAAGGCTTAGTGCATACGCTAAATGCATTCGAGAGACCAGCGACAGTGGTATAGGTAGGATTTCCTTAGTTTTGTTTTACTTGAGGACAAGTAAAATTCAGGTTTGGGGGTATTTGATGAGTCCTAAAAAGTGCATATTTCTATATATTTTTCTTGGCATTTAACTCATCTTTTGTGCATTAATTCTACATTTTATCTCATATTCTGTATTTTCTTTGTTTTCAAGAATAAATATTTTTATTAACTAATTTTGCATTTTTAGGTAATAAATAAAGTTTGGATGAATAGCGGAGCGGAAAAGAGCAGAAAAGCGGTGAAAAACCGGGAGGAATTACACAAGGAAGCCGCGAAGAATGTTGTGCACAAGACCAAAAGGCTAGAAGTGGGCTTGAAGAGGAAGAATTGTTCCTAAAGAAGATATGGGCTTGGCATACCCAAGGCCCAAAACCCTCACCCAAATCCATTTCATATATCCATACCCGTTTCCCTTTCTAGCCGTCAGATTGGATCATCTCAGCATCTTACGATCGCAGCATCGCCAGTCATCAAAGTCTGAAGCTCCTGTCTAACACTACAGCACCTAACTCCATCTTGAGCCGTCAGTTTCGTTGTATCGGGCATCCAACGGTCGCTCCCCGCTTCCTTTCATCTCGCCGTTAGATCAATCCATCATCTTCGCATCCAACGTCTCATCCTCACTATGCATCAACAATTGCTAAACCCGCTCAACACCCAAGAACCCAAATCTATTAACCCAACCAAACACACCTTTCTTCCCAAAACCATCGACTCCATCTTCTCCATTCCTCTACAGACGCCATACCACCACCATGTCCACCACCTGCTCCTCCACCTGCTCTCCCAACTGCTCTGCCACAACCATCCTATCTCACCATACCCCAAACCATCATTACCACCTAGCCTCCTATCCTCCTAGCCGAGTTGTTCCATCAATCTCACACTCTTCCTCTCTGAACCCTAGAGTGTGCAGTTGACGACACAAATCAAGCTAGAAACGTAGCAGGAGCAGGAGGAAGAGAAGATAAAGCATGGGTCGACGTATTTGAGTGTCATCAGAGATTAGGTGAGTCGATTTTAGATTTTTTAGTAAACCCTAATTTTACTGTTTGGGGATTTTTTGGGGAAAAAGCTTGCATATATAAATTGAAGACATGGGTGTTGATTTTGGGCATGCCCGGAGTAGCCGGTGCACCAAGTTGTAGTAGTTTATTTTCAGTATTGTGTTCATCATGTTATAATTTAATAACTAGGGTTTTGATGAAACCCATAATCATATGTTAAGATAATTCATGTTCATGTTGTTGTTCTTGTTGTGCTTCATTGCTTTAGGAATGATAGTTAGCTAATGGATCAAATTAGCCTGTGATCAATTGTACTGTAAGAAGACAGTTGATACTAGGGGTGAGTTAGTGAAGTTGGTTGATAAGTCATCCATTTGAGACCTCTCTGGAGGAAGAAATGTGCTTAATTGATAAAGGAATGACAGTTAGCTAATTGAACCAAATGAGCCTGTGATAGGTTGTGCTGTAAGAAGACAACTTATACTAGGGGTGAGTTAGGGAGACTAACTGATAGATCATTCATTGTAGTTTTATCTGGAAAGGAACAAGAACATAATTTGAATAGGTATTGCCTTAGCTTAGGATTATTGGGTGGATTCAAATGCCCTAGTGCTTTTAGTCACTAGAAAGATTTAGAAAACAACACCAGCTCCCTCTTTGTCCCTGTGGACTTCCCCTGCTTATTCATTATCTACTATCTGACCCTGTATACTTGCAGGTGTAAATATAACCATAGTTTTAGGTCTCATTCCTTGAGATACCAATGCATACCTCAAATTCCAGCAAAAAAATTCGGAACTAGGGTACGCGTACCCGTATGCGTACCCTATTGTCTTCGGTATTCAATAAAAACTCGTTTTGGCCACAACTTCTTCGTCCGAACTCGGAATGACCTCATTATTTTTGAATTATTTTTATCTTTCAATTATCTTAAAGATGGTGATGAGAAATCCTTATATTGAATGAGTTAAGATCAGTCTTTTTCCTGAGTCTTGATTTTGAGCGTTTTGCTCCTTTTCATCGCACTTCTTCTACTTCTCTTGGAATTGGGCACTTGGATACTTGAAATACTTCTCTTCATAGCTATTTTCACCACTTTGTATCTACTTTTTGGATGATTCACATAATAGAGGAACATAAGAGAAAACAAAAGTAATAATACGAAAATATGCAAGAATAATATGAGTGAGTCTTCTGATCAAGATGTTGTTGATGATGTAAAAATTATTGATACTAGGAAGCACCCCGAAAAAAATAATTCGATGAAATTTTCAATAAAAATAATTCGATGAAATTTTCAATAAAAATGATTCAGATTTTGATAGTAAAATCCCCCCTCTTCTTTTAATTTTCATTTCATTTACTAATTCAAAGGCTAGTACAATTTTCTCATTGACACGTCTACTTTTAAAGAATGAACCATGTTGACTTGAGACAACTTTTGATATCAAACTACTTAGTCTCATTGTAATGATTTTAGTAAATATTTTGAAAAAAAAAGTTACTTAGCGCTATTGTCCTAAAGCGATTAGTTTTTTTTTGTACCTTTAATATTAGGAAGAAGTACCAACAAATTTGAGTTGAGAACCTTAGGAATAAAGTTGTGTCTCCAACAGTAGGAAATTGCAGCCACCAATTCTTTTTGAATCATCTCACATGCAACTCTATAGAAATATCTTGAGAAGCCATATGTCCCTAGAGAATAATCTTGATTTATGTCAAAATTTCATCTTTATTTCATCTGCAGGAAGGAATGAGTTCTTGAAAAAAATAATCAACATCTGTTAATACTTTTAAGTTATCAGGAAAAGCAATTGGTTGAGCTTGAAATTTAGTAGAAAAGTGATTAATCTGGACATTTGCAATGTCTTAATAATTAGTAAGAATTCTTCAATTCTCATCTTCTAACTCAACAATAGAATTTTGAGATTGTCTTATCTTCATTTTAGTATGAAAGTATCTTGAATTTACATCTCCATCTTTGATCCATGAAACTATTTATTTCTGACTCAACATAGTATTATATTGTTTAACTATTATGTCATACTTAGCTTTAGCAGTTACCCATTTATTCAATAGCTCAACGTTGCAAGGATCTGTATCAGACTCCAGATTAGTTTCCTATAATTGTTTTTATGCTTATTGAAGTTTTACCCTCATATCTCCAAAAACTTCTGAGTTCCCTTGTTTCAAGATGTATTTTAAATTTTCCAGTTTATGCATAAACACAAAAAATAGGATTACCATTTTCATGCCCTTCCCAAGAGTCTTTAACCACCTTGTTTGTGGGTGAAAACCGTTTTTGCTGATTTTGGTAATTTCGTGTGTGGATGAGAAACGAGTCTAACCCCTAAACAATGTACTGCACGGGAGTGATTTTGATTCGAGAGATCAATCTGTATAATCCCGGCCTAAACCAAGAAATGGTCGTTCCAGTCTTTCTTCAGTCACAAAGTGAAGGAGAAGGGTTGGTCTTAGGGAGGGAAGCAAAGAAAATGTTGAGACTAGAATCGTCGTTATGGAAGTGTGGGTGTTTTGTGACTTGTATCAGAAAATTGGACTGCCTAGCTCAATGAAAAAGCTATCAGGTGATTTCTGAATGTTGTATTGTTCTCCTGACCAAAACTTGTTTTTTGGTGGAAATCGGTGAGACCTATTTATACAAGTCGCAGCAAAACGTACCCTGGTCTCGTAGGAAGTGGAAGCGGTTGAGTGGTGGAAGAAAAGAGTAACGGGTAATGCATGAAATTGATGTTTCCATAATAAAGCATAAGTTTCACCATTACTTCTTGCCATTACTAACCGCCTCGCTTTATGACACTTTCTTGTAACGGGCGTATTGCACGCCGCACGCTGTAAACCTGCAGACCAATACCCTGGTGAGTATCCCCCAGTTTGTGACATGTTTTGATGTCTCGAGTGTTTTCGTGGAAAACATGTAGCACTTTGCTACGTGTGGAAAGTTAAAGTCGAGAGGCATGTCGTAGTAAAATAGCATGTGATGCTATTAGGCTTGTCTTGGATAGTCGCCTGAAACTTGCCACGAACCTGCCAAATCGGTGGCGAACTTGGATGGCTGAGTCTCATGATGAAGGGTAGCCGTTGATTACGGCTACCTTATGTTGGCGCCTGAAGATGGCGCAGTGGCGTTTTTGGTGCACGCTAGTGGCAATGCGGCATGGCTGGCATGGCTCGTGCATGCCAGTGGCACGATGGTGCAAGTGGCGCCTGGCGTAGCCATGGCCATTAGTTTTAGGCGGATGGTCATCTGAAAGTTGCCACAAATCTGTCAGATCGGTGGCAAAGTTGGATGGCTGAGATTGCATCTCATGAAGAAGGATAGTCGTTGATTATGGCTACCTTCTGTCGGCGCCTGGCAACTTTGTCTAAATTAGGGTTAAGCATGTCGAAACCCTAATTAGCGTATATGGCCTGTCATTTGGCATGTGCGCCTGGCACGCGCGTTTTGGCAAGTTTGGCATGCCATTTGGCATGTGCGCCTGGCATGCGCGTTTGGCAAGTTTGGCATGCTGCTAGGAATGTGCGCCTGGCATGCCCGTTTGGCGAGTTTGGCATGCTGCTAGGCATGTTTGGCATGTTGATTGGCATGTGCGTCTGGAATGTGGGTTTGGCATGCTGCTTGGCGTGTTTGGCATGCCGATTGGCATGTGCGTCTGACATGCGCGTTTGGAGGGTTTGGCATGCTGCTTGGCATGTTTGGCATGCCGATTGGCATGTGCGCCAGGCATGCAGGTTTGGCGGGTTTGGCATGCTGCTTGGCATGTTTGGCATGACGATTGTCATGTGCGCCTGGAATGCATGTTTGGAAGGTTTGGCATGCTGCTTGGCGTGTTTTGCATGCCGATTGGCATGTGCGTCTGGCATGCGCGTTTGGCGAGTTTGGCATGCCGATTGGCATGTGCGTCTGGAATGCGCGTTTGGCGCGGGTTTTGGGAAGCCAATTGGCTTTGCGACCATCTGGCGTGGTTTCCTCCTTTTCAACACTGTGGCGAGTTTAGAGCGACCTGATTGGTCAATGGGAAGTGGGGTCGGCCAAGCATGGGCGTGGCCACACTTCCTGTGCACTGTGGTGGATTTAAAGCGACCTGATTGGTCGATGGGAAGTGGGGCCGGAAATCTACGGCGTGGCCATACTTTCAGTACGCTGTGGCGGATTTAAAGCGACCTGACTGGTCGATGGGAAGTGGGGCCGGCAAGCTAGGGCGTGACCACACTTCAATTGCGTTGTGGAGGATGTAAAGCGACCTGATTGGTCGATGGGAAGTGGGGCCGGCAATCTAGGGCGTGGCCACACTTCCAGTGCGCTGTGGCGGGCTTAATCGCCTAGTTTTTCTAAACATAGTTTCGACCAACAGGGTCTAGTGTACTGTTTCTTGCAAATTGGTCGGGTTTATGAGCTTCTGTGAGTTATCACAATAATCGACTAGATTTTGTATGCTGCCACAAAAATCCTTATCTAAAGAATGCAGTGTGCTTTCCATCTGAGCATTTCGTGTGATGGCCTTAACTTTGGTACTTGGAGGTTCATGCTACTCCGCTGCGAGTGAACATAAATCCTTCATGCCATACCGATATTAAGGGTTCTGCCGGGGAACATAGCACAGGAAAGTACTCAGTGAGTCTTGTATTGGCGAGGTGCCGAAATTTACAGAGCATTTGGGATGGTTGCTACATTTGCCAGTCTGGATAAATTTCATGTAAATATATTGAATGAATTCAATAAATATGCCGGTGGAGAGGTTATCACTCACGGCACCGTTTCCTTGCAGAGTGACGACAGATGCAAGGTTTTACGATTTTAACCCTAAGCTAAAAACCACCATCAACATTAAGTCCCCTTCTTAGCACGTAATAGTGGCATTGTTGCGGGGTAAGCATGAGATGGTGACAGGAAAAAGTAAAATCGAAAGAGCAAGACGTGAAGAAATTGCCAAGGAAATTCAACTAACTTTTGGAGGAAGGCATGAGGAATCTGTGATCCTTGTGTTGGTGGCTTTTACATAAATCTGTCTTGGTCATGGGATGTTGGCACCGATGCGGCATCTTTGGCTACTGGTTAAGGAATAGTTCATGGCGTTGTTGGCTAGGGCATTGGCTAGGACGCGGTTTGAAGTTGGCTTGGTCTGCAGAGAAGCTAGCGTTGGGAGGATGCAAGCTGTTGGTGCTGGCTAGGGAGTGGAGTCATTGGTGTTGCTGGCTCGGCTTGGCTTGGTCGTGACGCTGCTGGCTTAGCTTGGCTTGTCCGTGGAGCCGTTGGCTTTGAATTGGCCACGGAGATGGTGCTTCTTGGCTTGGACTGGGCGTGGAGCCATTGGCTTGTCTTGAGGAGACGTGCGCTAATCTGGCTGGGACGCGGAGAGGATGGTGCTGGTTAGGGCTTGGCTGCGACGCGGAGATGGCGCTGGCTAGGAGCGGGCTCTTGAAGTTAGCTTGGCCGTGGATTGTCGGCTCCATGGAGCCTTCATAGTGCGGGTACGGTTTCCTCTTTTCATGTGTAACCAAAATTAGGAAACCTTTCTCCTTTCAAACTCCCAAATAGTCGGGCCTATAAAAGGCGTTGCCCGCCTTCTTTATCCCGTATCATAAGTTTTATTCTCACGTCTTGGAGTTAACGGAAAAGCAGTAACGACACAGCATGCGAGCATATTCCAGGTATGTATCTCTGTGCTTCTTGTTTTTGTTTACTCTTATGTGTTGGTGTAAATTGGCTTCAGTCGTGGAAACTGGCTTCAGTCCGCGGAATGGTGGAAATTGGCTTCAGTCATGGAAACTGGCTTCAGTCTGTGGAATGGTGAAACTGTCTTCAGTCCGTGGAATGGTGAAAATATGGCGCTGTAACTTTGGCTACCAAACGGTGATGGTGGCGCTGGAACTCTGGCTACCAAATGGTGATGGCGGCGCTGGAACTCTGGCTACCAAACGGTGATGGTGGCGCTTGAATTCTGGCTACTGGTGATGGTGAAAATTGCACTTGGAAGGATTGATGGCTGGATCACAGTAAGCTGGAGCATTGGCGCTAACTTAACCATAGAGTGTTGGAGCCATGAAGAGTTGGCTTGACCACGGAGTTCTGGAGCCATGGAGAGTTGGTTTGACCACTGAGTGCTGGATCCAGGGAGAGTTGTAGGTTGAGCGACTGGTGTTCCTCGTGCTGGCGCGCTGCTGGTTTGGTCACGGAACAGAGATATTGGCACACTACTTGTTCGGCTGTGGAGCCTGAGCGTGGTGCGCCTAATCATCTATTCCCATTCATGGAGCAATAAGGAATCTTTATTCTATTCAAACTCTATAAACTGTGTTCGTATGAAAAGGGGTATCGACCCTCTTCTGTTTTTTGTTCTTCGCTCGGCTCCGTGTTTTCATCTGCAGCATCTGGCTCCTCTTCGTCGTTTGTTAGCGGTGGTGTAGTGAGCATTAATGGAAACAAAGCAATCTCCAACAGTTATAATCAACAACAAGGCAAGCCAGGAGAACTCAAGGTAGGTGCTCTCACATGTGTTCACCCAAAAGTACCGTCGATCTTCTCCAGAATGTGTAATAAGGTTCTAACTCTAGAGGAACGAGTATCTAACCTCTCCAGTGGATTTCAAAATTCACCAAACTCCATTGCGCTCTTAGGATGGATGGATGAAATAATGTCAGGGATAATCTTGGAGATGGTTATTGAGTTGTTGGTTCATCCAGAATGTGTAATAAGGTTCTAACTCTAGAGGAACGAGTATCTAACCTCTTCAATGGATTTCAAAATTCACCAAACTCCATTGCGCTCTTAGGATGGATGGATGAAATAATGTCAGGGCTAATCTTGGAGATGGTTATTGAGTCTGTCGTAGGAAAATAGCATGTGATTTTATTAGGCTTGTCTTGGATAATCGCCTGAAACTTACCACGAGCCTGCCAACTCGGTGGCGAACTTGGATGGCTGAGATTGCATCTCATGAGGAAGGGTAGTCATTGATTACGGCTACCTTATGTTGGCGCAGTGGCGTTTCTGGTGCACGCTAGTGGCAATACAGCATGGCTCGTGCATGCCAGTGGCATGATGGTGCAAGTGGCGCCTGGCGTAGCCATGGCCATTAGTTTTAGGCGGCTAGTCGTCTGAAATTTGCCACAAGTCTGTCAGCTCGGTGGCGAACTTGGATGTCTGAGATTGCATCTCATGAAGAAGGATAGCCGTTGATTATGACTACTTTCTGTCGGCGCCTGGAAACTTTGTCTAAATTAGGGTTTAGCATGTCGAAACCCTAATTAGCGTATATGGCAATGCCGTTTGGAATGTGCGTCTGGCCTGCGCGTTTTGGAAAGTTTGGCATGTCGTTTGGCATGTGGGCCTGGCATGCGCGTTTGGCAAGTTAGGCACGCCGATTGGCATGTGCCCTTGGCATGCGTGTTTGGCGAGTTTGGCATGCTGCTAGGCATGTTTGGCATGTCAATTGGCATGTGCGTCTGGCATGCGTGTTTGGCGGGTTTGGCATGCTGTTTGGCATGTTTGGCATGCCGATTGGCATGTGCGTCTAGCATGCGCGTTTGGTGGGTTTGGCATGTTGCTTGCCATGTTTGGCATGCTGATTGGCATGTGCGCCTGACATGCGTGTTTGGTGGGTTTGGCATGCTGCTTGGCATGTTTGGCATGCCGATGGGAATGTGCACATGGCATGCGTGTTTGGAAGGTTTGGCTTGATGCTTCGCATGTTTGGCATGCCGATTGGCATGTGCGTCTAGCATGCGTGTTTGGCGAGTTTGGCATTCTGCTTGTCATGTGCACCTGGCATGCGCGTTTGACGCGAGTTTTTGGAAGCCAATTGGCTTTGTGACCATCTGGCGTGGTTTCCTCCTTTTCAATACTGTGGCGAGTTTAGAGCGACCTGATTGGTCAATGGAAGTGGGGCCTCCAAGCATGGGCGTGGCCACACTTCTTGTGCGTTGTGGAGGACTTAAAGCGACCGGATTGGTCGATGGGAAGTGGGTCCGGCAAGCTAGGGCGTGGCCACACTTCCAGTGTGCTGTGGAGGATTTAAAGCGACCTGATTAGTCGATGGGAAGGGGGGACAGAAATCTAGGGCGTGGCCACACTTCCAGTGCGCTGGGGCGGATTTAAAGCGACCTGATTGGTCGATGGGAAGTGGGGCCGACAAGCTAGGGCGCGGCCACACTTCCAGTGCACTGTGGCGGGCTTAATCGCCTAGTTTGGCTAAGCATAGTTTCGGCCAACGGGGTCTAGTGTACTGCGTGGGGAGTGAAACCCTAATTCTTGCAAATTGGTCGGGTTTATGAGCTTTTGTGAGTTATCACAATAATTGGCTGGATTTTGTATGCTTCCACAAAAATCCTTATCTACAGAATGCAGTGTGCTTTCCGTCTGAGCATTTCGTGCGATAGCCTTAACTTTGGTACTTGTAGGTTCATGCTACTCCGCTGCGAGTGAACATAAATCCATCATGACATACCGATATTAAGGGTTCTGCCGGGGAACATAGCACAGGAAAGTACTCAGTGAGTCTTGTATTGGCGAGGTGCCGAAATTTACCAAGCGTTTGGGATGGTTGCTACATTCGCCAGTCTGGATAAATTTCATGTACATATATTGAATGGCTTCAATAAATATGTCGGTGGAGAGGTTAGCACTCACGACACCGTTTCCTTGTAGAGTGACGTCGGATGCAATGTTTTACGATTTTAACCCTAAGCTAAAAACCACCATCAACACACCTTTAAGAAGTCTTCATGATAAGTCCACATCTTCTGAAATCAGTATGAAGCATTAGAGGGTCTTGGAATGATAGAATCCGATTCAATTAGAGATCCATCATCAGAGATTCCTCTTGCAATTACTTTATAATTCCAACCACCATATAAATGCAATCGTTTCTCATTGAAGACAACTCAGTCTAAGTTACATAAAATTAATTTTCTTCCAGCTCTTCCATTAATTACACCAAGAGAATTCCAGGCCACTTTTAGTAGATTGATGAATAACATCATAAGAATCCAGAATTTTTTTAAAATTAGACATAAATCTAACTATAGAATATCTTCCTCATACTTTCTCATCAATAGAATTAACTACATTAAATCACCCATGACTAATCATGGTTCATTAAATTTATTTAGAGTTTCTAGTTCAGTCCACAAGGATCTTCTATTTATTGAATGTACATCAGCATGTCCACTAGTAATCAATGCACCACCGACTTCTACAGTAATAGATTGATTGGTGACTGATGGCTTATTTATTGAAAAAAATCAAAAATAATGAAATGTTTCCCTTATTGCCATCTCAAGGGTTATGGATGACCATATGACTCATACCTAGCAGTTTTATTTTGTTCCTACTAATAGAATTAACATAAATCTTTGGTTCAGCTATCCAAACCAGAATATGATTATCTCCTCCCATTTTAATGGGAGAAAGCCTAATCAAATACGTTAACTATATTTTTGGTGTATGCACGTATTTTTCGTCGCCGTGTTTTTCGTAGGTGAATGTACTTTTCGTTAAATCTTGTAATACCCCAGTTTTCGGCAGTGGTTGGTCGAATGAAATATTAATAATGTTTTTTCCTTCCCTAAAACCGAGGCCTTTTCAGCACAATTGGTTCCAGAGTTGGAAGAAAACTCTACAGTTAAAACGTGGTCATATTTAGCTTTGCACAATTGTTGTTGTAAAATGATGCATGAAGGATATTGATGTGAGAGGATACTTTACGTGGTCTTTGCTGGACAACTTCGAATGGGGTGATGGCTACACAATTAGGCTTGGGATCAATTTTGTAGACTATAAGGATGGTTTATTGAAGAGATATCCCAAAACTATGCCATATGGTTTAGAAACTTCCTCGGAAAAAACTAGATTGATCCATGCACAAAAAGCCACTTTGCGTAATGTTTATATTTTATTTTAGGACTTATTGCGTTGTACTCTTTTACGTTCTTCAAGGTTTTATTCCTATGATATTTCCTTGTCAAGATTTTAATGATGCAATATATGTGTGCCCAAAACCGGATCACTTGGGATCTCGGTGGTTTTACTATTTACTACTTTTTTTTGTTTTTCCCTTTCCTTGTAAACTTCATCATGCATGTTGGTAAATTGAAGGGATAATTAGTGGGGAATGTCTCTATATAGAGAAATCCTTGTTGAATTATCCACACCACCTTTAATTTAATATAAATTTATTATAAAAAAAAAGAGCCTATGAATAATTTAGATCTTATGTGCTTAAGAAAAATCATTTTATACAAAAATAAATAAAAAGTCTCATTCGTATGTGATTTTTTGGTGTGAATTATAAAGTTCGAAAAAAATAATTTGGAGGGTCATCTTCATGATATATACATTATTGGAGCTTTTTTTTTCTCAAACCGAAAAGTAAATATTATGGGACAAACTCCCATTAAGCTGTAAGGAGGTTCTAACCAAACATTTGGCCAATTGAACATTAAATATCTATACTAAGTATTATGAGCGCTTCACGGGAAATGTTGGGATAGAAAATCGTGATAAAATTCCTTCTTCACAAGCACTTATGCATAAATACGGAAAGTATCTGCGAATCGTAACTTTTTGTTGTCCTATGATAGATGATTTATTTAATTTCCAACAAATCCTTACGAATAACTAGTGTTATCAGATAGGTGTCATGTTAGAGGAATGGTAGCAATAGTCTTCATGTAGAATTGTGGAGCATCTTAAAAAATAATTGGTGCTTTTCTTAAAGATTTACGATAAGAACTTCTAACGACAATTTGAATTCTGCCAGAAGTTTTACATGTGCTTAAATGCAACTGAAGAAGGCAAATTCAAGGGTATACTTTTCTATGTTACATCTAGTCTAAAGTCTGATAGTAAGCAGGAGGTGTAACAACTTAAATTGGTGTATTTTTAGTTTGTACTAGACCCTTGCCTAAAAGATTTTACTTTCTTCGTTCACAAAATTTTGGTATGTTTCCTTTACTTGTACTTCTGCATTATAATTTTTTTATAATTAAAGTGAAAGAAAATAAGTATGTTATTCAACCTTGTAGAATTTGGTTCTTGAAAATAAAAAACAAGACTTTGCTCTTGTGGAAATTCATATCTTGAAATAGATCATTATAGGTTATCCTTGGATACTGGTTTTTGAGATCTCCCGAGGAATTTGTCCATATAGGTCCAGGAAAGAAAAAGTTTGTAATGTACTAGGTACCCTCTCTTTTTCAATTGGTATCATAGAAGGAATATAACTTAAGACCTGATAAGTTTGTGTTTATAGCGGTCCAAACCTATAAATATGTATGAATTTGAACTTTTCTTCAATTCCCATACCACCAGGATTTGATGACTACGTATGGTCAAAAATTGCTACGCGTTCTTTTATACAAGGTATAAGTTTCAAATCTTGGATACAAACATCCAACTTTTATTGTGAATGGTGTATAAAAGTTTAAAGAACATGAAAACTTTGATGACGTTGACATTCAAAACGCAAACCAAAATTATGAAAGGCTATCATATACTCCATGAGCCAAGATCCCTAACATCGCCTGGCTACATATGAAACTTCAGAAGATATTGGGATATCTTGGTGTTGATGGTGGTTTTTAGTTCAAGGCTAAAATTGTAAAACCGGTATTTAATGCGCTGCCACCCTGCAAGGGATAAAGCCATTTAAGAAGTGATGAGTGCAAAAAACTCTTCGATCGTTTGAAGCAATTCAATATATATATATATATATATATATATAATTCACTTAGAATGGTGCACGCAACATCAATCAAAAATATTCGGTGAATTCTATTTTCTTTCAGCATTATTATCTAATGCTTGACCTGCTTAGTATTTTCATATGATGTGTTCCAAGCCGAACTCTCATTATTGACATGACGTGACGATAAATTGTTCACTCTCAGCAAAGTAGCATAAATCTCCCGAAGTGCCAACATTGAGATCTACATGAAAATATTCGCATAGGCTGCATCACTCTCTAGCAAAGAGAATTTCGTATCGGCGCCCATTTAAATCAGCTCGATCGAAGAAGATTAAAATTCCTTAAGAAAAATCTAGACTGTCAATATCAGTCTCAGAAACGATCACGGCCACACGATTTGGCCGCTTGTTTTAGCAAACCTAGACCACTCTTGGCAGAACTAGGTAATTACCGCATTGACTGCCGGTGGGCCCACCAACGTCCCAACCGACCGGACTTTGCCTAAACGCATCCCAGCGTTGTCAATCGCCAACCCTAAGTAGGGTGGTGGCGTTGTTGAAAGAAGCTCGAACGAGCTAGACTGTCTAAAATAGTCTCAAAAGTGTCACAACCGTCCAACTTTGCCAGCCTGGTTGGACGGCTTGTATTTTCCCATGAGTGATCAAGGGAGTGCTAGCACGCACACCGGCGGCCCAGTTTTTTCCCCACTCTGTCGGTCTGTCCACGGCAAGTCCGTAGTGCAATAAATCGTTTGCCCAAACTATGGCAGGCGCGATGCTTTTAAAACCCTAATTTGGGTCGTGGAAATGCATTAGCGTCTTAAATCGATCACAAACATCCAATTTAGCCAGCCTGTTTGGATGGCCTAGATCGCGTTTTGGATGATCATGGGAGTGCACACGGGTTCACCACCGACCCAACATTATCCATGTTCGATCGACTTACCCATGGGAAGTCAATGATGCATCGAATTACTCGATCAAAATAGAGAACTCGCGGTTCTTCCGAAACCCTAATTGGGTTTACATCAACACACTTCTGTTGTAAATTGATAACAATCATCCATCTTCACCAGCCTAAACGGAAGGTGTGGATCTAGATTCAAGTGGTCCCAAAGGTGTCAACGTGACCACCATTGACCCACCTTTACATGTGACCGGCCGGCCTATGCAAACTAGGGATCGATGCCTCGAAACGCACGCTCAAAAGGTGGTGGTCACACGGGTTTCAAACTCTAAATTGCATCAACGACAAAATGCAACTGCCGCAAATCATCTCATACATCCAACTTTTCATGCATAGTTGGATGATGTAGATTTATTTCCAGCAAACCCGCAAAGCAGCATGACAATTACCCGCCACCCCTCTTTCACGGGGAGTGATCGATAAAATGATGGCTCGCCCATGCGGCCTTCAAATGATCACCCGAAGATGGTCAAACATGCTGCTATTTTAAGACGCTCAATTCGTGACTTATTCAATCAAGCATTAAAAACAACGATGCTTCATGCATATGATAAGTGCATAATTCATATGATTTTAGTATCCATTTTATACTAGTTTTAGCTATTATTCTTGAATGCATTCGTATTATTACTATTGTTTTCTCTAATTTGCCTATATTAGGTGAATCATCCAAAAGGTAGCTACAAAGTGCTGAAAATACCAAGTATCCAAGTGCCCAATTCCAAGAGAAGTGGAAGAAGTGCGACGAAAAGGATCAAAACGCTCAAAATCAATAGACGGGACAACTACGGATCTTAACTCATTCAAATTAAGGATATCTCATCAGCATCTTGAATAGAATTGAAATATAAAAAGAATGCAAAAAGAATGAGGTCATTCCGAGTTCGGATGAAGAAGTTGTGGCCAAAATAGTTTTTATCAAATACCGAAGATAGTAAAGTCCGCATACCGGGTTCGCCGACTTAATTCCGAAAATATCTGCTGGAATTTGAAGTTCTCGGACTTGGTTTGCGAACTTAGAAAGTGGGAAACGTGTATTAAAACCTTGGAAGGCCTAAGGGCACGTCTGGGGTCGTTATTTCGGGTCGGGTTTCTTAGCCGAACTAAATACTTGGAGACCAAGTAATGTAAACCTATAAAAAGGTATTAGGTTATGTAGATTAGAATAAATCGAATCTCATATCACAAGTTCTACATCAAAACCTAGGGTTTACCCCTTTATAGGGAAACCACCATTGTTATTTTTCATTGTAATATGAGTAGCTAAATACTTTGTTGATTAAGGATGAATTCAATGTTCTAAGCGTGAAGCTTTATTAATAATACAAATCTATTGAGAGTTTTTATCATCATCGTTTGTCTTTACCGTATCTAGGATTTATGAGTGATTCTTATATTTATTTGGGATGCATACTAGATTGATCTATTGATTGTTCTATCGCTAGTAGAAGTTATGAGATAACTAATCGTCGATTAACTCTCTACACAAGTAGAAGTCGCGAGACCTTACAGAGGGATTCTGTGGAGAAATCGTGTGTGAAGACAACACCAGCAAGTAAACCTTGATCTAATAGTTTAACTATTGGGATCAACCTAAAATCACAAAGCCTAAGGCGTTCGAATTGATTACACCTTGAGTGATCTACTACTTGGTGGTTCGTTGGATAGATTCTGGTAGTCGAGAACTTCCGTATCCAGTGATTAAAGGAGTTTTGGGGATAACATTGATCTAGCTGTTATTCTACGGTTGGTGATGAATGGTTCTTACGAACAATAGATAAGTTTTCTGATCCTGTTAACGCTTGGTAACGGCGAAGGATTCCTTGATCATCTCTTTTCTTCTTATTGTCTTTTTATTTATCTCACAAACAAACCCCCATTTGTTATTTACTTTATTTTGCTGATCAAATAACCTATCAATTACACAGCTCTCTATGGGAACGATCTCTTACTACCGCTATATTACCAGTTAATTAGTTGGAAATATATTTATTAATACGACAGCCCATACAAATTTTGGCATCGCTGCCGGGGAGCAGTCGCTAATTGATTTCTTATTTCTTTAGCATGTTTTTTATTTTTGTTTTGATTTTCTATATTTCTTGTGAGTCGTCATGTTTCCTTACGAAAATAACATGTACGGAGCACAAGATCAATCGTATAATAGTGGTAATCAATATGGTTTTCAATATCATTCATATGAAAACTACCAACCGTCCTATGGGTATAATCAAAACCAATCTTTTGTCTATGATCAATATCCCACGGAACCTTATGGATATTCTCATACATATCAACAACCTTATAGCGGGTATGTAAGTGAACAATCACAAGGATGGAAGGATAGTCATGCTTCTGATCAATTGTTTTCTAGTAATGTGCAAATGAAAAGTTATGATACTGAATCAAGACCTATTTCTCTTCATCGTCTGTTTCCCTCACTCTTTCCAAAAGAGGAGATTGTGCATAACGGTGGAAAGCGTGTTAATGTCAGAAAACTTTTTAAGCAACATGAGCAGCTAGAAAAGGCTAGTGCATCACAAGAGACTCTTAACGAAATCAACAAGGCCATAGACATGGAATTCGAACGGACAGTGATTCCGATGAAGATGAACCACATCTTGAAAGTCCTTGCAACAATGATACGATTATTCCAACTCTGGATCGTAATAATGATCACTCGCCTATTCAAAAGGAGGAGATTGGTATGACATATCTATTGTTATAAATGGTGTAACGTACTCAAACGAAGAAATTAGGAGTTGCATCAATGAACTAGACGTTTTAGGACAGGATTCCAATTCGGATGATGAGAGTGTTGATGAAAATATTGAGATTGAGAATGAAACCAAATTGATTAAAGTCGTGGAAGACCCTATTGAGCTTGCCAAGGATTATAATGATGTTGAGATTCCGATCAACGCAGAAACTGACGAAGAATGGCTAGATAGTTTGATAGAGGACCACGATACAAACGAGGTAAATAATTCATTACAATTCTTTAAGAATGATGAGGATCCCGTAATACAAGAGATTGTGAAAGGTTTGTCTAATCCTTTGCATGATTTTATATCTTTTGATTCTCCTATCCCAATTGAAATAGTTTCCAAAAGAGTCGTTAACCCGATTTTTAAGGAGCTACCTCACTTAGTTTTGGGTATATGTGCTATTAATATTCTTAAGAATTATTTTTCTTTTAAGTATCCACCACTTGATTTGTTTGATTCGAGTATTTTGCAGGTTCACCAAGCTGAGGAACCTTTTGAAGTTCCTGAATTCTATGTTCTCTATCCACTTCCGAGAGTAGAAAGGACTAAGTGTGGGGGAAACTTCAATAAAGTGATAGATTAAATATTTATATTTTGTGCTAATGTTTTTTTGAAGCTATTATTTGAATTGCAGATTGTTATTTGGAAGGATTACCAAATTTTCAGATTGCTGGTATACGGACGATAACGTCGGGCTTTGACGACGTTAAACCAAGCGCTAAATGGGAGGCAACCCATCTGTTTTGTATCTCTATCCCTTTTGTTTTTATTTTTCATAGTTTTTCGTATCATAACTTGCATTCCCATATTAGATTTTACAAGTCCTATATCTATAATGAAAGTTTTGACGAAACTATTCTCGTCAGAAGATTCTGACTGCGCACTTGTTACGAAAACAGCTCTCGATACTTCATACGGAGTCCGATTTGAGTGGTTGACCTCAACATTGAAATAGTACAGACATACCTTTCTTTTCCAAAAATAAAATATGAATTCGGAGTCTGTTAAGTTTGAGTGATAGGCCTGGACATTTGAGTTTCGGTATTTTTCCAGAACTTTTTCAGATTGCATGTCAGTCAGTCCGGAGGCCATAAAAGTCAGACCGCTTATCGAAACACTGTGACCTTTTAACACATCATAGAAAAGACGTATGTGAACAACTTTCGTTTAGGATGTTTTCCTAGTTCCCTACCCATTGGTATAGTTTTCGAGTTTAATTTGTTGTTATGTCATAAATCAGAATTTTCGGTTTTGAACATTGAGAACAATGTTGAGTTTAAGTGTGGGGGAGTAGTTAAGCATGTTTGGATTGCATAAAAAATAAACAAATAATACTCTTTGATTTCTTGAATTCTTGAGACTTCATCTTTTGGAGTTAATTATGAGCTATTTAGGATGACACTCTACACCTTTTAAAGGTTGAAACAGTTCTTACGGCTATAGATTGAGTTCCATTTTGTCATTCCACAATCCTTAAATATATATATGTTCATAATTGAATTCGAAACTAAGCTATGGTAGTCATTTGAAAGATTCATCCTCGCATTTAATCATTACTGAATCACTTTTTGTTTATTTTTACAGTTATATGTTTCTCTAAAGTGATTTGGTGGGATCCTGATACTGCCGTGGATGTTGTATCAAGGTAACTATTGGTTGAGTATTTAAAAGCCCCATAATACAATTGTATTACACTCACAAAGAGTGAGCCTAAAATATATATATATATATATATAAGGCTCCTCTTCATTTATCGACACTAATAAATGATAGGTACGGAATTGCGGACTAATCATAGTCGATGAAAACAAAAACCATATCATCATTATATAGCAAGTAAAAATGACTATTGATGAGGTTCTTGACACTTTGATATAAGTATTTGTGAAACGTTGTCCCTATCTTCGTCGCCTAAGCAAGCGTGGAACGCAGGATCCAAGGAAACTATCATGTACTTGCTGAAAAGGAACATGCGCTTAGAGTATCTAATCATGTGGTCGAGTTAAATGTGTGCTTCTCTCAACTATTGTGTTATAAATAAAGATCCTTTGACGACATTCATACAAGTATTGTGGGTAACATCTTTCACTTTAGTTAACATTTGCACACTTCACTTTTCTATTTCCATTTTCCAATCTATCCATGTGATTTCAGTATGCGAGTATTGTGGAAAATGTTACAATAAGTACGATGACTATCTTAGTAGAGTTTTGCAGTCAGGTTGAATGTCACACGTAAGTAATTACTTATGTGTGATGATTGAAATGTATGTGGGATGTTTGTGGCTAAAGAACTTATGCAAGCTAATTATTTAGCTATTACTTTGTGTCTATCCTTAGTGGTTCTTCCAAGACGAGAAATTGGAGTAGGTTTTGTGGGTATACCTCTTGTAAGCCCTCACGAGACTATAACTCGTCCACTAGGGACACCTAGGGGTTTAAAGGCCTGTTATTCATGCAAAGAGTAACCATATCCTCATGAAATGGGGTTGTTGTATTTAGGATTAGTTTTATTTAGTTTGCTCGAGGACTAGCAAAATCTAATTGTGGAGTAATTTGATAAGTGCATAATTCATATGATTTTAGTATCCATTCCATACTTGTTTTAGCTATTATTCTTGCATGCATTCGTATTATTACTATTGTTTTCTCTAATTTTCCTATATTAGGTGAATCATCCAAAAAGGAGCTAAAAAGTTCTGAAAAGAGCTAAGGAGTGAAGTATTCCAAGTATCCAAGTGCCCAAGTCCAAGAGAAGTGGAAGAAGTGCGACGAAAAGGAGCAAAACGCTCAAAATCAAGAGACAGGCCAAAGACGGATCTTAACTCATTCAAATTAAGGATTTCTCATCACCATATTTAAGAGAATTGAAAGATAAAAATAATGTAAAAATAATGAGGTCATTCCGAGTTCGGATGAAGAAGTTGTGGCCAAAATAGGTTTTATCAAATACCGAAGACAGTGAAGTCCGTGAACTGGGTTCGCAGACTTAATTCCGAAAATATATGCTGGAATTTGAAGTTCTTGGACTGGTTTTGCGAACTTAGAAAGTGTAAAACGTGTACTAACATCTTGAAATGCCTAAGGGCACGTTTGGGCTTGTTATTTCGTTATTTCGGGTCGGGATTCTTAACCGAACTAAATACTTGGAGACCAAGCAATGTAAACTGTAAAAAGTTATTAAGGTATGTAGATTAGAATTAATCTAATCTCATATCACAATTTATACATCAAAACCTAGGGTTTACCCCTTTAGGGGGAAACCACCATTATTATTTTTCATTGTAATATGAGTAGCTAAATCCTTTGTTGATTAAGGATGAATTCAATGTTCTAAGCGTGAAGCTTTATTAATAATACAAATCTATTGAGAGTTTTTATCATCATCATTTGTCTTTACCATATATAGGGTTTATGATTGATTCTTAGATTGATTTGGGATGCATACTAGATTGATCTATTGATTATTCTATCGCTAGTACAAGTTATGAGATAAGTAATCGTCGATTAACTCTCTACACAATTAGAAATCGCGAGACCTTACAGATGGATTCTCTGGAGAAATCTTGTTTGAAGACAACACCAGCAAGTAAACCTTGATCTAAGAGTTTAACTACTGGGATCAACCTAAATTCACAAAGCTTAAGGCGTTCGATTGGATTACACCTTGAGTGAACTACTACTTGGTGGTTCTTTGGATAGAATCTGGTAATCGAGAACTTCCGTATCCAGTGATTAAAGGAGTTTTGGGGATAACACTGATCTAGATGTTTTTCTATGGTTGGTGATAAATGGTTCTTATGAATAATAGATAAGTATTCTAATCCTGTTAACGCTTGGTAACGACGAAGGATTCCTTGATCATCTCTTTTCTTCTTATTTTCTTTTTATCTATCTCAGAACCAAGCCCCCATTTGTTATTTACTTTATTTTGCTGATCAAATAACCTATCAATTACACAACTTTCTGTGGGAACGATCTCTTACTACCGCTATATTACCAGTTAATTAGTGGGAAATATATTTATTAATGTGTTAAGCCTACAACAACCCTTATAGCATATCGATTGTTTTGAGCTGCTTGCATAAAAGCGATGCATTACATGCATCGAACACATGCGATATTTTATGAACATAGGCTCCTTAAATAACTTAGTTATTTAACTTTATAACACCGTATGCTATTTTTTGCGGAAAGTCCCACGACTTGACCCACTCACTCGAGACATCAAACATGTCATAAACTAGGGGATACTTACTGGGGTATTGGTCTGGCGGTTTACAGCGTGCGACGTGCAACACGCCCACTACGAGAACGTGTCAGGAAAAGATGAACGATTAACGATGATGAGGGAAGTGGGTAAAGGAGTGACCACGTAATGATCACCACATCCTACACAACCCAACTGCTCCATCACTTAACCTTTTGCACTTCCTACGAGATGAGGGGTGCGCTCAAATGACTTGTATAAATAGTTTCTTTGACCTATTTCGACGACAAGAGAACACAACTTGTTGTTAACACAGTATCCAGAAAACACTCAGAACTGATAGCTTACATTATGCAAGCCAGTTCGAAATTCTGATACAAGACATAAACAGCCAACACCTTCATAATCTCAACACATTCTTCGATTCCCTCCATAAGATCAATCACATTCCCTTCACTTTGTGACCTAAGCAAGTCTGGAACGGCCATTTCTTGGTGTAGGCTAGAATTGTACAGATTGATCTCTCGAATCTAAAGTGCTCCCGTGCAGTGCATTTGTTTAGGGTTTAGATTAGTTTCTCATCAACACACCCAAATTTACCAAAAACCGCAGAAACAGTTTTTACCCATAAACAACTGGCGACCACAATGGGAGATTAGTCTCTCGGTTGTGAAGTCAATTCCTTCAATATCCAATTCAATTTTACTGATTTCAAGATGGTGGATCTTAGGTATGGATCAGTGACCAATTCCGATGGGACTAGTGCTGATAACACTCTCGGTGTTGATATCCCTTTCAGTGGCGCTACCGTGCAGCCTACCAATACGACCAATGCATCTCGTGGAACTACGTCCTCTACCACTAACACCAGCGGAGCAGGAGATATCCCATCGGGCGTGACACCTCCTATCACCAGAGCCAGAGCGGCCGCAAACCCCAACATTTCTTCAAGTGTAACGCCTCCGGTCGTCACCAGAACAACTACCACTCCTCCATCAGGACGAGGGGATGGAGGAACCAGAGGAGGACAACCCCCTATTACCATTGTGGATTTGATGGAGAGGAAAGAAGTTCTTGCTAAGGCTCAGACGTACATGGCTACAACTCAGAAAGAGGTACTCACTTTTCTCAAGACATTAACAGAGCGATTGATGCAAGAGTCACGTCATCCCCTGGAGCCAACAAGGAGTACTTTTAATGCACCTTGTGCAAGCAATTCAGCAGCGCGTGCCTATGTAGATGAAAAATCCCATGTTGCTCCTAAACGCCCGTGGGAAAGGAACCAGCCACCCAAATTTATTACACGTGAGAACTTGGAGAGACTCCTTCAAAATCGGGGAAAAGAAAATCCAGTAGACATGCACCAGCATCAACCTCCGTACCCTCCTGACGTGTAGCAGATTCCCCTTCCTAGAGGATACACCTCTCCTCAATTCTCCCTCTATGATGGCACTGGTAACGCTCGTGAGCATATCTCTCGATTTCTGGAATCTTTGGGAGAACATGAATACAACCACGTACTCCGCCTGAAAGAATTTTCAAAGTCACTTACCGGAAGAGCGTACACCTGGTACAAAAACATCGCACCAAACAGTATAACCAACTGGTGTGAGATGGTCACGGCCTTCTACAAGAAGTATTTCTTCGTGTCTGAATAGATTACCTTTTCAGACTTAGGAAGAATATTTCAACGAAATAATGAGCATCCGAACGATTTCGTTAAAAGATTCAGGATTCATACGTTGGATTATCATGATCCGAATGTCACCGAGCACCAGTTGGTGGAATCGTGCATTAATGGGATGGTGCCCATATATCACGCTTTGTTAGAGAACCTGCGCTTCCAAACATTTTCTGAACTCCATGAAGCTGCTAAGCGTTCGGCCACAACAACACCAGCATTATTGGAAAGGACCATACTCGTCAGAAACGAAGATGCACGTGAGAGTCGAGGGAGCAGGCGTCTCATCAGCAAGCAATATAACACCGGTCCTTCGGTAAGCATGGTAGGCGAAGGAGGAAAGAGGAAAGCTCTGGCAACGAAACAACAGTCCAAGCGTGCAACACCAGCATAAAAAACTCCACCCCGGAAAGCCGCGGTTAAAGCTCTTGTGCAAGAAACATGAGATGTTTCCCCAGATTTCCTATTTCCGATGAATGAAGTCATAGAGCTCTTGGAAGCGTGGATTGAAGATGGCGCAATCAAGCTACCTCCTATCAGACGTCTGCCGACCGAGGAAGAAATGGCAAATCCCAAGTATTGACGGTATTATAGGTTCGTCAATCACCCAACCAGTGACTGCAACAAGTTGAAACACATTTTCAAAGAAAAGGTGGATGCAGGAGAAATACAATTAGGAAATGAAGGCGTTCACAGTGATCCTTTTCCTATCAGGATCTGCATGATTTCTGGAGACTCCGTCCAAAAAACTGTACAGTCTATGATGGAACATTTATGTGAAATCCTGTATTTATCCAAGGCGTAGTATCAAGACATATTTGCAGCCCTCAATCGTATTGTAACAGGCAAGCGATTGTTTCCCGTCAAGGAAGTCGCTTCCAGACCCCAATCTTTCCTGGAAAGCGCGACTGGTAGATGTAACTGGGGAATCTTAACCGCCGCTCATTTGAAGGACGTCGAGTTCGACAGCACATTGATTGAGGCGGTCTCTGATTTCAACGTTATCACCATCAAGACTCTGAAAGATGCAAAGTTTCGAAATAGGAAGTTGTTCACAGCCCAACCATAACCAAAAATTCATAAGGGGAAGCCAGAGATGTCACGCTAAATTTCACATAGTTAAAGAATTCCCAAATTATGATATGGTCCTGGGGCGCTCATGGATACATGACAACAAGACGAATCTAGAAGCATGTCCGCTGCCGGTGTCTATACCCTAAAGGATCTATAACAACCCATCCAATCCCGAGGACTATTTGTTACCGTATCGACAACTCACAAATGTGACGCAACTTCCTGGAGAGAGCCCGTCAATGTGCGTTCGAAGATTCCAAGCCCAAGTAAGTCTTCTTGAACAACCCTTTTTTCAATCAATCGCTCCTCTTCCTGTTCCTCTTCCTTCTAAGGCTCGGGGACTTGTTTAGGTCAACAACCTAGCCACCACTAGGATATGTTAGTGGGATGCCGGTCCTTTCAAGCGCTTTGCCAAAAACTTAGAAGTTGTTTCAGTCAAAGACAACACGTCCCAGAGTCGAGAAGTGGTACCGAGCCTGAATCCATTTCAAATTGGAGATATGGTAGCGAAGGTCACCACATTTCAAGTTGGAGATGTGTCAGTAAAGATGACCGCCTAGTCTGATCCGCCAACAGAGAAGAAGGATGAACCGTACCTGGTGGCAGATGTTATCCTAGGTGGTTATTACAAGATCATCAACGGTGACAAGCTTGAAGGCGTGATGATTCACTCACGATGGATCAATCCCTATAATACCTAAAACGTTGTTCTATATTTCCTCCAGTGTTCTCCCTACCTAAAAGCGTTGTGCTACCCTCTTCCTCTAGCGTTCTCCGTAGTAGTTCCTCCAACAATTTCCATTTCCTTACAAATTATTGTAATTCTTTCAAAATGATTGCACTGCTTGCATTCATAATTATTAGGGTTCCAATTTGTCAATTAATCAAAGTATTATTTCCTTTTAGGAATTTCTTTACCCCTTAAGCATGACACAAAATTATGAGTCAGCCTAAACCATCATCATTACCCATCAGCCTAAACCAGGAAGAAAAACCCTAAAAATAAACATCTCATATCTTTCGGGAAACTTTGAAGGAATATATGAAGAAGGAAAAGGGGAAAGCGCTTTGAATGAAAGTCTTCTCCAACGATAAGGCGGCCCCTCGATTACCACCTGACCAGGAGGATTGTAACGTGTTATGAGTTGAAAGACGGGCAGGTTCGTGGTGTTTCCATTATTGCATTACTTTCATCATGAGAATAGTGTACGATCACATAAAAGCACATCACTTCCTATATGTCGGTTGCACAGAGAAAATTCTAATATAGCCCTATTGGAAGATTTATCTCAAAACAATATGAATAAAAACCCTTGTTCAAACAAGCAAGCAAAAAGGGAAAGACCTTAAACTCAGCCTCCACTGAGTAGAAGGGGAAAGTGTTCACAAGATATGAGAAAATACTTGGCTAAAAAAAGAAAAAAAGAGAGAGAACAGAGAGATCTAGTTATCAAGAAGATCAACAGTGCCTTCGCCGCCGCCAGAAGCTGCTTCAACATCCTTTTCGCAAACCGCTCCCACATTCTTTCCAGAAACTGCTCCAACAACCTTTTGAGGATGCTCCGTTTCTTCCACATCAGAATCGATAATTATGATGCTGTTATGGGTAGGTAATCATGCTTATCACCGCCCGGAGACTATTCATTGTTGGCAAACACCACTTCTTCTTCATTGGACAACTTAAGGTCAACATTCTCTTCGGCCGGAGGACTCGGCAAAACGTTTGCGCTCTCTAAAGTTGTAGTCATTTCTCCCCATCTATATATGGCAGTGTGGGTGGAGGGACACCATCGAGAAATGAAAGTGATCAAACCTACATCATTTTTCTTAATGCGAAGTGTTGTAGATGCCTCGGCAGCTTCAGGACTTGTGCCTTAATCAAATTATCTTTGATACGCTCATTTCCCAATGTATGCCTCATCCATCCTTCATAAGAGCGCAACGGATTATGGAAGATTTTGAAATCAAAGGGAGAAGTTGAATATTCTTTCTTTTGGAGACAGAACCTCATCAACCGCACTGGGAAAACTGTCGAAGCAGCCTCTTCATTTTCTAAACCCTTGAGGAGGGCTATCTTATGATCGGGATGAGTCGTAATATTCGGATAAGGCACGACAAAGAACTCATCATTTTTGTTTGGCGTATCTTTGGAATCGTTGGCACTTCCATGTTTAACGGCAAAAGTATTTCCATGTGACATCTTAACGAAAATTCCTTATAATCACTTTCGAATAACTACAATGAATAAGAAGAAGAAGGGTTACTACTTCGAGAAGAACCATACATATAAGTTTCATCAAATTTTTCTGTGATCATTAATGTCCGAATTCAGATGAGGAGGCATGGAGCTAATGTGCTACAAGAGTTTCTACTGGAGGATCTTCTTTAGCTTCAAGATGTCACGATCAAGATGACTGGGGACTTGCGTCCTCCAAAAAAAAAAGTTTACATACAAAAAATTTACATACGGGATATACGCCCACATCTGGGTCTAGTGGAGACTTGTGCTCCTCGAACAAGATTTTTACCGTGGGCATTACACCCACGGTCAAAACCTAAAACTGGGTTTTCAAAGCAACGAGCAGTGATACTTACCACGAACGCCTCTGCCAACCTTACTGTGATCCTGTTGCCGCGATCACCCCTGCTGACGATGATTATCCTCGCTTCAAAGCTATAAACAAAAGGAGATCCATTCAGAATTAAAGAAAATTCTAAAACTATGGGAGAAACACAAGCAATTGGAGTTCATGCTCGCAAAAGGTAAAATAAAGGAAAAGAATGAAGAAACTCTTACCTTGTTGTCGATAGACAATTGACGACAGAGTTGTTAATGGCGGTAATGGACGGTCACCAGCTGCTACAGACGGAACAAGGATGAGTGAATGAAAAAAAAAAGGGAGGAGAGGAGGTCGACGCCCTTTTATAGCCACACGCTTTGCAGAGTCCTAATAAAGGAAGGTTTCCCTCTTCCGTTCGAACACGAAGAAAAGCAGACGGACCCGCCAACACGCTATGGTCGCGCCGTCCGCCACATGGACCTATTATTGGTGATCGATCGAACTCCTCCTGGTAAACCTCCTCTTTGTTGTCTATTTTTCGTTTTGTATATCACCATCCATTATTTACCCCGCAATAGTGTCACTATTACGTGCTAAGCAGGGGACTTAATGTTCATGGTGGTTTTTAGTTCAAGTCTGAAATTGTAAAACCGATATTTAATGCGATTCCACCTTGCAAGGGGTAAAGACACTTAAGAAGTGATGAGTGCAAAAAACATCTTCGATCGTTTGAAGCAATTCAATATATATATATAATTCACTTAGAATGGTGCGTGCAACAACAATCCCAAATATTCGGTGAATTCTATTTTCTGTCAGCATTATTAGTTAATGCTTGACCTGCCTAGTATTTTCATATGATGTGTTCCCAGCCGAACTCTCATTATTAACATGACATGACGATTAAGTGTTCACTCTCAGCAGAGTAGCATAAATCTCCCGAAGTGCCAACATTGAGATCTACATGAAAATACCCTCATAGGCTGCATCACTCTCTAACAAAGAGAATTTCGTATCGGCGCTCGTTTAAATCATCTCGATCGAACAAGATTAAAATTTGTTAAGAAAAATCTAGACTGTCAATATGAGTCTCAGAATCACGGCCACACGATTTGGCCGTTTGTTTTAGCAAACCTAGACCACTCCTGGCAGAACTAGGTAATTACCGCATTGACCGCCGGTGGGCCCACCAATGTCCCAACCGACCATACTTTGCCCAAACGCATCTCAGCGTTATCAATCGCCAACCCTAAGTAGGTTGGTCGCGGTGTTGAAAGAAGCTCGAACGAGCTAGACTGTCTAAAACAGTCTCAAAAGTGTCACAACCGTCCAACTTTGCCATCCTGGTTGGACGACTTGGATTTTCCCACCAGTGATCAAGGGAGTGCTAGCATGCACACTGGCGACCCAGCTTTTCCCCACTCAGTCGGTCTGTCCACGACAAGTCCGTAGGGCAACAAATCGTTTGCCCAAACTACGGCAGGCGCGATGCTTTTAAAACCCTAATTTGGGTCGTGGAAATGAATTAGCGTCTTAAATCGATCGCGAACATCCAATTTAGATAACATGTTTGTGTTAGAGAATCGATCGGTCGAACTCGCATGCGTTGCTATCTCAAGCATGTTTGTCAATGTTAGTGATCAAAACTATAAGTCTTGATTTCTAGTCTACTATAGCTAAGTCTCGGACTATGATTGAAAGTGTAGTTGAGCTCAAGGACTTCATGGAGATTCATCATACAAGAAGAAGAACTACTCAAGGAACCGGTGGAACTTCTCGACAAAAAGGTATCTGAAGACTTGAACTTATGTGTCACTCAAAAGTCTATCTACTCTATCTCCTACTTCTTGAGACAAAAAGTCGTATGTTATATATAGACTTAGATTATACACATTTGGTATTTCGATCCGAGTATACCTCGCCTATCTATATCTAGAAATATGTGTTGGTAAGCGTTTCGCTTCGACCATGTTTATCTTTACCTAGAGACGAAAGTCATGATATGTTTCAATCACTTTGAAAATTGCTTTGACGAGAAATGGTGTAACAACTATGTAACGTCCTCTAAGAATGTTTTAATGGTAGGAATGAGAGTTTAGATTACATAACCAATGATGGACATAAGTATTGTTATGGAAACACATATGTGCATAATTCCTATCCCATGAACCAAAGTTTTCGAACTTTGTTGATCAAGAGAAACCGGAATAATGGATTGTTGCCAAGTCCGCGTACTCAGTCCGCGAACTGCCGAACTTCTCATCCCAAGAAATTCTGCTGGAGTTGACAAACTAGATGCGTCCGCGAACACAGTCCGCGAACCCAGTCCGCGAACCTAATGTGCTAACTTAAGAAGGTTATATATCTGAAGATGATTTCTGAACTTAAACGTATAAATACTAAGGAATGAAATTTGCAAACCGTGTCTATAAAGTTCATGAACCGATTTGAGTAAGGGTGCACAGGAACCGAGCCGGACCGACGGACCGAACCGGAACCGGTGGAACCGTACCTGGTTTTGGATAGAACCGAGGTACAAGGTACAGGTACCGGTCCCAAAAATAGGAACCGAGGTCTGGAAGGTACAGGTACACGGTCCAATAAAAGTACCGTGTCGTACCGGACCGAAAGTCCCGAATTATATAAACCGTTAGATTTTGGGGATAAGGATCAGTATTAGCCGTTAGATTAAAGGGGATATATAAACTAAGGGTTAGCCGGTTAGGTTTTCAGTTTCCTACTTCCCTTTCTTTCTTCTTCTGTTCTTCGCCTCTGGCGATTCTGAAATTTTTGACAGATGAAATTAAATTATGAGATCGTGAGGGTTGAGCAGAGATCAAGGCATATTTGAGGATGAAGATTAGGGTTTCTGATTCGGGAGTTTGATTTGAGAAATTTAAGGGTTAGGGTTCATGTGTTCTTCCCCAACTTGAGATAAGGGTTTGAGAAGAATTGTTAACGATATCGAGTATCTGTTGCACGCAGAATCAATGGGTTGTTGTTTAAATTGATGTTCAGAAGATGTTGATGTTAGGTTGAAGAGTTAGGGTTTCACAAGAGGAACTCAAATGAGATTTAGAAGTTGAATTTAAGGTTCTACATGGATTATTAGAGACTGGGTTTGGTCGAATTGAAGAGTTTAATGCATGTTATAAACTTGAATTGGAAATTCAGCTTTTCAGAGGATTCTAACGCTTGGGTAAGATTCCTTTTTCGATTAAGTTTAGTATTTTCGTTTCAATTGGTAGATTATTGATTATCTTGAGTGTATATGAATGTATGTGAATCTGTGAGTTATAGTTAAGATAGTTGTTTGGTATAACTGGCTCTAGTTGTCAGAGTTGGAGATGATTGAATTGGTTAAGTGTTTGAGAAGTTGAATTGTATTAGGTTTAGTGATTTATTGGATTGCTGGAGGTAATGAAATTGTTGAGCTGAGTTGTATTTCGGGAAGAAGAGGAGTTGAGTATGCATCTGAACTTTAGTTCCAGGGATGGTGGTGCAGATTATGTGAATGGAGCTGTAATTTCTTAGAGTTGCAGTGAGGTTTAGATTAATGGAATAAACTAGTGTTGGGATGATGTTGTTAGTGATGCAGAAATGGAGATAGTGGGATAAAATAGTTAAGCTAAAGCTACAGGTGGAGTTGTAAGTTGATGAAGGTGATGGCTTGGGTATCTTTGGAGTGAAATGGTGATGAACTAATGAAGTGTTACATGTTTGAGTAATGGAGTTTTAGGTGGTGCAGGTTTGATTAAATCCAGAGTTTTAATGACCATGATGTTGCTGCTGGAAAAGTACCGACCGGTACCGGTCCCGTACCGAAACCGTACATGTACCGAATGGTACCGGAACCGAGGTACACGGTACCGGTACCGGTCCAAAATCTGGGAACCGACCTCTGGGAGGTACAGGTACTCGGCCTCGGCGAGAACCGAGCCGAACCGTACCGTGTGCACCCTTAGATTTGAGTGAATCAAATCATCTTTGCTTCAATTGTGTCTTGTGTAGTACATAAGATTTCCTTGCAATTGAACAACTCTCTAAGTAGTTCAATTGAGTCATTTGAACTAGTTATGGTGAAGAAGAATATGGTTGGTATGAAATGCTCATATGGCTAACCTTTTGGTTAACTATTTTTGAACCAACAATGTACACGTTTGGGTACGGTTAACAAACCTAGAAGTGTGCATTTCATTTGTGTATAACAAGCTAAGTTTTCGATCTTACGGTTGAGAAATATTATCTTGAATCTAAATCAGGTTTTCATCTAACGGTGGATATTGTTTTCTTTATGACCAAGGAGAAACCCTGATTTGAAAGACTATATAAGGGGACATCTAGCAACCTTGCAAAACTAATACCCACACTTCACGTGTGATACTATTTTGCGTGCTAGAGTCGTTTCTCCTTTAACCTCTGGTTTTCTTTTTCTAAAACCAGGTTAACGACTTAAAGACTTCATTGGGATTGTGAAGCCAGACCGATACTACTTTTATCGTAGTTGTGTGATCTGATCTTGCATCTTCTATCGTACGAGTACAATCAGAGTGATTGGCTTGATATTAATATCTCCGATAGGTAAGATATAAAAAGTAGTCACAAACATCTTCGTCTCATTGTTTGTGATTCCGCAACATCTTGTTTCGCTACCATGTGATTAAGATTGTTGTGAGGTGATTGCTTTATCTAGGCTGTTTTTCGGGAATATAAGACCGGATTATCAATTGGTTCCTGTTCACCTTGATTATTATCAAAAGATGGAACAAAAACTTTAGGGTTTTTCTGTGGGAGACAGATTGATCCTTTGATAGACTTGTCTGTGTGAGACAGATTTGTTTATTGTCAAAGCCTGCGATTTTGGGTCGTAGCAACTCTTAGTTGTGAGTGAGATCATCTAAGGGAATCAAGTGCGCAGTATCCTGCTGGGATCAGAGGCGTAGGGAGTACAACTGTACCTTGGATCAGTGGGAGAATGATTGGGGTTCAACTACATTCCAGTCTGAAGTTAGCTTGGAGTAGGCTAGTGTCTGTAGCGGCTTAATACATTATGTGTTCAATCTGGACTAGGTCCCGGAGTTTTTCTGCATTTGCGCTTTCCTCGTTAACAAAATTTCTGGTGTATGTGTTATTTCAGTTTCCGCATTATATTGTTTTATCTTTATAATTAAAATAATACAGGTTGTGTGTTAGATCATCAATTAGAGTAATCCAACCTTTGGTTGTTGATTGTCATTGATTGATCCTTGGATATTGGTCTTTGGTACCATCCAAGTTATTCCTTGTGTTTGATTAAAGACTCGCTGATTTCTATTAGCTCGAGTAAATAAAAACAAGAGAGAGATATTAACTCCTTGAGATACTTTTACCAAGATTGATTCTGACTGTCTAGTTGATTCTCTAGAAAGTATTTCGGAGTTATTCCATACAGATTGCTAAGCGAAATATTGGGTGGTGTTGTTAGACCCTCGCTTTTTCAATTGGTATCAGAGCAGGCAAACACCGTAAACCTGATAAGTTTGTGTTTGTTCGTTCCTTATAAATTGTCCTATGGGAAATTTATTTGGAAAACTTGCTCTTGGCATCTGTAACGCACGCCATAAATCCTTAAAGATTGTTCAAAGATTATTATGGCTAAAATCTCTGGTTTCTCATGATAATCTTACTTCACCTAAAAGGGGAGATTTAGATGTTAAGAATCAATCAGAAGGAAAAAATAAAAAGAAGGAAAGATTGAGAAAACCCTCAATACGCTCAAGGATATGGAACCTCACTAGAGTAACTCTTAATCTCTTTGAGGAATATTATCGTAACAGATCAATTGATCAAGATCTGTTCAAAGCGTTCGAAGGCGTTTTTAAATTCTTAGAAAAACTTAAATCTGTTAAGTCTAAGAATCATTCCGAAAAGGGTTTTGTATGTGTTAAATTTGTTAATACTGTGCAACCCAAAAATCGGAGGTATCCTTCTTCTAGCCAGAACAAACGAAGGATAGAAGCTCTAACTGCCCTGAGTATCATCATTACTTTGATTATACTACAGGGATTGTTCACACATATCAACCAGAAATTTCGCATGAGAATTCCTCTGCGCATTATGCCTCTTGGTAACAAGGCTGGCATTTCCCCATTAGTATATATCTTGGAATGGGGCAAGAAATGGTTTGAGTTGTGTACAGTTTTGTTATTCGTTGTTTAGCTTTCTATTGCATCCGTTGTTGTTCACATGTGTGTTGTCGTTGAATGCATAACCTTTAATGTGCAAATGGCTAAGAAAATCCCATCTTTCTTATGTGGGTCGCGGTTCATAAACGGGTCCAAGCCCATGTGTGGTCTTATGAAGAACAAGTTCGCGCACCCTAGTCTTCTTCTTTACCCGTCCGCGTACGTGAACCTAGGGTTTTGTGTATTTCCTCCATTAAAACCTCCTTGGATAAATTGAAAGAAAGGGTGTTCAAATCTCACTCCAAGTAAGTAAAATCCTCTTGCTACTTTCAATTTCTTAGACCTATGATGAATTCTAAAGGGACAAAAAGGAGTTCTAAGAACTCAAAATCCTCTAGCTTGAATCCTCCTTGTGACCAAAACTCTCTTAGAATTAGGTTTATGGATGATTCTTGTGCTAGAATATTTGATAAGTTGCTTCAAAAGGTTTCATTATAGAAACGAGGTTGGAGTTCTCTAGTGGGCATGAAGAGGATTTGGTATGCTTTACAAAATTCAAGCTTGGAAATATCTTTGATAGTCTTGGTCAAATATTTGATTCTCTTATAAGGATTTTCTATGCCAATATTCATGATGTTGATTACAACAAGATGGAATTCAAATCCATGATTGGTAGAGAGAGGTTCCTTGTTGATAGAGAATTAATTTCAAGGATTACCAAAATCCCGTTGGGGAACATACAGCTCCCTAGACCATGTGATGAACGTCCATCCTATGATGATATCTCGGCTGGGCTTTGTGGCAAGAAGGTCGTTTGGAGTCAAGGAAAGTTCCCTACTAATGATCTTAGTATTGCTTTGATGGCTTTTGGAAAACTTGGTATCCCCAATCTTTGTCCCTCCACAATTGAAAATTCTTGGTGGAGTCACGAGTTTGCAGAACTGGTCTATTTCCTTGATTCGGGTATTCCAAGTCTCGATATTTGTGGTTTCATTATCTTTCAAATGATTTCGATGACTTCACCCGTCAAAATGTTGGGTTACCCTTGCTTGATTAGTCAAATTTGTCGTGATTTGGTAACTCTCTTGGGGTCCCCAAACCGGTTCGTCCGTGTACCTTTAGGCGCATAAGGGAAAATACTTGCAAGCGACAAAGAATTGCTCTCTTGATTTTAGCGACCCTACTACCATAAGCCTTCTTCAAAAAATTCATAAAGGTGTGTGTAAGGTTGATTTACGAGTAAAGTGTGTTCAAGAACAATTGTCCTTGGTCGCAACAAATTTTACCGAGCTCAAGGAAGATTTGAACACAATTCAAGCATCTTGGAGTATCTCTGATGAGGAAGAAGATGAGCAATTCGTGTTCTTATTATTTCCTAGTATGTCTTATTTTTGGTTTAGTTGGAAGAATAACTAGTGCTTGAAAATCAATGACTGTGACTACACATAGGTATCATTTTCATCTTCTTGTTCTTTTTTAAGTTTATTGGGTATTAAATTCTAAAAATATTTGGAGGATGATGGGTTGAAGTATTTAATCTTTATGATTTGTTGTATTGCAATTTGTTATGGTATATTGGTGTTTACGTCCGTGAACTATGTTGTCCCATATTTTGTCAAAAGTAAAGTCGTTCATGATCGGTATTCATATATTGATTTAAGGATGAATAAACTTTTGACATATACAAAAGTTAAGCCTATATTGTCAATTCTTTGATGAAAGATAGGTTAAAATCTTTTATGTTCAAGGATTATGTCTATTAAAATTTGTTATGCAAATAGTGATGGAATATAGAATGAATCCTTATGTATTCCACAGTATTGATCTTCACTGATCCATATTTTATGTAATACTGTGAGGCTCCGTAATGTGTCTTATGTTGAGCACGATACAACCAAGTTGATTAATTTTTGATTATCTTTGTTGGTTGTTCCGCAAGGTACTTTATGTTGAGCATTCTTAAACTAAATTAATCATTTTGTTTGGTTATTTAGTTATTGCTCCATAAGTCCTTTTATGTCAAGCAAAACAAATGACAATTAAATTGACTATTTTTGTAATTAGTTTGGTTGTGTATTCCAATTAGATTAATTATGGGTTCTCTTGTAATTAATCTAGTTGAGTATTTTCATACTCCGTAAGATTCCTCTTATGTTGAGTATATGAACGACTATACTATTCATTTTCTGATGGGTATGTTAGTCGTATGCTCCGTAAGTTCTCTTATTTCGAGCATAATCAATTAAGTTGATCACTTTTGTGTTTAATTTGATTGCGTATTCCGATTAAATTAATTATGTGTTTACTTGTGATTAATTTGATTGAGTTTTTGGATATAGAAAATCATTCTCATGGTTTTTGGTGTCCAATAAAAATTCATCTTTTCTTTTGAAATTAAGGTCGCTCTTGTTGTTCCCTTGGGAATGACATAAAATGGGGGAGAGTTCTTTTGAACTTGTGCTTAATAGTCATATCTTGAGGGGTGTGCGGCTGTGGAATTTTAAAGATATTATCTTGTATCTTGAAACTCCTTGATGAATGCTATTAGCTTCGGCTATATGATTGCATATATATTTTTTCTTTTAGTCATGAAATGTCTCTTACGGAAATTTCATTATGATCCCGTTCTTGTACCTTTGCCAATTTTATTGAAAAAAAGGGGGAGAATTAATATGTAGTTCACACTACAAATACATATGGTTTTTGTATCATTGTGTAAGGAGGAGTGGTTTCCATGTGAGATGGAGTATTGACTAAGGGGAAGTGATACATATCACCATAGTATTATTGTTGAAGTTGTGATACAATTGGACTTTGACACTTTGTATTAATACTATGACACTGTATAACAATGATCGAGACCGATGCTTTCTCATTGTTATAGCTACGGATCTTCAACAACGGTGATGCTAAACTTACAACCTTTGGGATCATTGGAGTACTTGGAAGTGACGAAGATTTCTAGGAATGTTGAAGATTAGACATGTGGAATAGGAGCTACTAAAGTTTCTTTATCTTTTTTGTATTCCATATGTATTGATAGTTTTGCCACTAAAATTAACAAAGGGGGAGATTGTTAGAGCATTGCTCGGTCGAACTCGCATGTGTTGCTATCTCAAGCATGTTTGTCAATGTTAGTGATCAAAACTATAAGTCTTGATTTCTAGTCTACTATAGCTAAGTCTCGGACTATGATTGAAAGTGTAGTTGAGCTCAAGGACTTCATGGAGATTCATCATACAAGAAGAAGAACTAATCAAGGAACCGGTGGAACTTCTCGAAAAAAAGGTATGTGAAGACTTGAACTTATCTGTCACTCAAAAGTCTATCTACTCTATCTCCTACTTCTTGAGACAAAAAGTCGTATGCTATATATAGACTTAGATTATACACATTTGGTATTTCGAGCCGAGTATACCTCGCCTATCTATATCTCGAAATATGTGTTGGAAAACGTTTCGCTTCGACCATGTTTATCTTTACCCAGTGACGAAAGTCATGATATGTTTCAATCACTTTGAAAATTGCTTTGACGAGAAATGGTGTAACAACTATATAACGTCCTCTAAGAATGTTTCAATGGTTGGAATGAGAGTTTAGATTACATAACCAATGATGGACATAAGTATTGTTGTGGAAACACATATGTGCATAAGTCCTATCCCTTGAACCAAAGTTTGCGAACTTTGTTGATCAAGAGAAACCTGAAGAATGGCTTGTTGCCAAGTCCGCGAACTCAGTACGCGAACTACCGAACTTCTCATCCCGAGAAATTCTGATGGAGTTGACAAACTAGCTGCGTCCGCGAACCCAGTCCGCGAACCGGCGGAAAGTCTTTGCTGAGATTTTCTGCTGGAGTTTGTAAACTCTGCCCGGTTGCTTAAGTCCGCGAACCTAGTGTGCGAACTTAAGAAGGTTATATATCTGAAGATGATTTCTGAACTTAAACTTATAAAGACTAAGGAATGCAATTTGCAAACCATGGCTATAAAGTTCATGAACCGATTCGAGTGAATCAAATCATATTTTCTTCAATTGTGTCTTGTGTAGTATATAAGATTTCCTTGCAATTGAACAACTCTCTAACTAGTTCAATTGAGTCATTTGAACTAGTTATGGTGAAGAAGAATATGGTTGGTATGAAATGCTCATACGGCTAACCTTTTGGTTAACTATTGTTGAACCAACAATGTACACGTTTGGGTAAGGTTAACAAACCTAGAAGCGTGCATTTCATTTATGTATAATAAGCTAAGTTTTCGATCTAACGATTAAAAAATATTAGCTTGAATATAAATCAGGTTTTCATCTAACGGTGGATATTATTTGCTTTGTGACCAAGGCGAAACCCTGATTTTTATGTGGGAGACAGATTGATCCTTTGATAGACTTGTCTGTGTGAGACAGATTTGTTTATTGTCAAAGCCTGCGATTTTGGGTCGTAGCAACTCTTAGTTGTGGATGAGATCAACTAAGGGAATCAAGTGTGCAGTATCTTGCTGGGATCAGAGGCGTAGGGAGTACAACTGTACCTTGGATCAGTGGGAGACTGATTGTGGTTCAACTACAGTCCAGTCTGAAGTTAGCTTGGAGTAGGCTAGTGTCTGTAGCAGTTTAATATAGTGTGTGTTCAATCTGGACTAGGTCCCGGGGTTTTTCTGCATTTGCGGTTTCCTCGTTAACAAAATTTCTGGTGTATGTGTTATTTCAGTTTCCGCGTTATATTGTTTTATCTTTATAATTAAAATAATACAGGTTTTGTGTTAGATCATCAATTAGAGTAATCCAACCTTTGGTTGTTGATTGTCATTGATTGATCCTTGGATATTGGTCTTTGGTACCATCCAAATTATTTCTTGTGTTTGATTAAAGACTCGCTGATTTCTATTAGCTCGAGTAAATAAAAACAAGAGAGAGATATTAACTCCTTGAGATACTTTTACCTAGATTGAGTCTCATTGTCTAGTTGATTCTCTAAAAATTATTTCGGAGTTAGTCCATACAGATTGCTAAGCGAAATATTGGATGGTGTTGTTAGACCCCCGCTTTTTAAGTTTGGATGGCCTAGATCGCGTTTTGGATGATCAGGGGAGTGCACATGGGTTCACCACCGGCCCAACATTATCCCTGTTCGATCAAATTACCCATGGGAAATCAATGATGCATCGAATTGCTCGATCAAAATGGAGACGTCGCGGCTCTTCCGAAACCCTAATTGGGTTTACGACAACACACTTCTGTTGTAAATTTATCACAACCATCCATCTTCACCAGCCTAAACGGACGGTGTGGATCTAGATTCAAGTGGTCCCAAAGGTTTCAACGTAACCACCATTGACCCACCTTTATATGTGACCGGACGGCCTATGCAAACTAGGGATCGATGCCTCAAAACGCACGCCCAAAAGGTGGTGGGTCATACGGGTTTCAAACCCTTGCATCAACGACAATATGTAACTGCCGTAAATCATCTTGTACATCCAAATTTGCATGCGTAGTTGGATGATGTATATTTATTTCCGGCAAACCCGCAAAGCAGCATGACAATTACCCGTTACCCCTCTTTCACGGGGAATGATCGATCAAATGATGGCTCGCCCATGCGGCCTTCAAACGATCACCTGAAGATGGTCGAACATGCTTCTATTTTAAGACGATCAATTCGTGACTTATTCAATCAAGCATTAAAAACAACGATGCTTCATGCATATAGATTGTTTTGAGCTGCTTGCTTAAAAGCGATGCATTACATGCATCGAACACATGAGATATTTTATGAACATCGGCTCCTTAAATAACTTAGTTATTTAACTTAGTAACACCGTATGCTATTTTTTGCGGAAATTCCCACGACTTGACCCACTCACTCGAGACATCAAACATGTCATAAACTAGGGGATACTTACTGGGGTATTGGTCTGGCGGTTTACAGCGTGCGACGTGCAACACGCCCACTACGAGAACGTGTCAGGAAA
Source organism: Papaver somniferum (assembly GCF_003573695.1). Lineage (NCBI taxonomy): Eukaryota > Viridiplantae > Streptophyta > Magnoliopsida > Ranunculales > Papaveraceae > Papaver > Papaver somniferum. The sequence goes on along the minus strand of NC_039368.1, from coordinate 76,704,652 downwards.
AGATGAACGATTAACGATGATGAGGGAAGTGGGTAAAGGAGTGACCACGTAATGATCACCACATCCTACACAACCCAACTGCTCCATCACTTAACCTTTTGCACTTCCTACGAGATGAGGGGTGCGCTCAAATGACTTGTATAAATAGGTTCTTTGACCTATTCTGACGAAAAGAGAACACAAGTTATTGTTAACACAGTATCCAGAAAACACCCAGAACTGATTGATTACATTATGCAAGCCAGTTCGACATTCTGATACAAGTCATAAACAGCCAACACCTTCATAATCTCAATACCTTCTTCGCTTCCCTCCCTAAGATCAACCCCATTTCCTTCACTTTGTGACCGAAGCAAGTCTGGAACAGCCATTTCTTGGTTTAGGCCAGAATTGTACAAATTGATCTCTCGAATCTAAAGTGCTCCCGTGCAGTGCATTTGTTTAGGGTTTAGATTAGTTTCTCATCAACACATCCAAATTTACCAAAAACCGAAGAAACAGTTTTTACCCATAAACACTTGGAGACCGTATTCGAAAGGAATACCGCATAGAATTAAGCAAGGCTTTAAAACCTAACTTATGACTGGGAAAACCTTCATATGACTGGTGATGATACCTTTGATGAATTTCACGAGAACTTTCTCAGAAAGTTAACTCCTCACATTCTTTGGGAAAAACCAGGTCTCTACCATAAAGTTATAAGTCTAAAAAACATGCCATCACTGAAGCAGCCCATCTTTCAAAACTAACAAGGAGTTATCTAGTTTGTAAATATAATGATCATTATCAAGAGTTTCATACAAACGATGTTACCTATGCTGCTAGAAATTCTTATCCGGACTCGTGATATGGTTATGCTGGAAATCTTAATATAAGACTCGACTTTTTCTCCTTATAAAAATCAAGGGCTGGAAATCTTCATGAAAACATCTTGAGTGGGTCTTCTGGTCAAGATGTTGTTGATGATATTAGAATTATTGATACTAGGAAGCACATCTAAAAGATAATTAAATGAACTTTCCTATTGAAAGTGATTCGGATTATGATAGAGATGTAGATGAGAAAGTCTCAGTTTCATTAAGATTTTGACTCATTTGTCAAAAGAAAGATGACGAATTTTGGCCTCATTCTTCTTTAGACTTCCATATCACGAGAAAATAATAAATTGTAATGGATTTATCAAGGTATATATGTTGGTTTTATTAGTATCTGATCAATTCTAAGTAATATTGAGGAAGATCTAAGTTTGAAGAAATTTGAATGTGATAATCTTATTTATATTTTTAATAAGGTGGAAGAAAAATGTGTGCAACTGAGGATTATTTCTCAAAAAAATGAGTTTTAATGACAAAGAAAATGTATGTCTTCCTCGATTTTTTTTATGAATGATTTTGTTGATTCTCTTGATAATATTAAAAGGCTGGAAGAAGAAAATATAAGCTTAAAAGAAAGCTTGAAGATCAGTAGTAGCTCGAGAAAATTAACCTCGATCTTTGGAGCATGTAAGAATCATCGTCATATACGAAAATTGTGATACAAAGTGTTAAAGTGAATGCTCAGTTGAACCTGCACACCTTAGTAAGACAAGATTAGATGTCAAAATTATTTTTTGTTATTATACTACTAAAATCAGCTTAGATTTGGTATAGTTTAGGTAATAGAGTCATGGGATTTTCCGAATTACTCAAGGCGTGTGAAGAGTTAAAAATAACATGAAGACATAATTGAAGAAGCTTCATCGAGATAAGTAACAAGGACTAGACTTTTTCTTATTGAGCTGATTTCCTTCTATCGATATTTCAGGATATTGGCTTGAGTATCGAAGGAATTTATATTAAGAAACTAGATTTTAACAAAATTTCAACTCATTATGTTGATATTTATGAACATTCATAGTCTAACCCATTTACATCGTTAAAACAATATACTTGAACAACAAAACTTAGAGTTTAGCACATGTTCAACTCACTACGTCGACACTTGTGAACTTTACTAGTCTAACCCGTGTATATCTTTGTTAGAGCACTGCTTGGTTGAACCCACCAAGTGTTGGTATGTCAAGGCTAGTTGTCATATTTTAGTATCAAAACTCATAATTCGCTTGATTAGATTACTAGAATCAACTTCGTCAGGTTAGACTAGGAAGTCTAGAAATGTTGAGACATACAATTATTACGATCTTAAGAAACGAAGATTCAGAAGACGTGTCGACACCGACAATGACATCATACTTCCACTTGATTTTAGTAATACATGACTTGACTTGTTTCCATTCCTATATCGTTCACATTCAAGTCGTTTCTGATTGAAAATATAACATACGAAGTTATATATATGAAACTCTAGTATAATAGACTTGATCATCATATTGAGATCAAAGTTTCAATAAAAAGTATATCAATAAGTAATTAACACTTTATATTGGTATATTATATACAAATTATAAATATTATCTTTTGAACTTCGTAATTGCGATATTAACATAATCTTTGTAACTCGTTACTAGATTGTGTAGTAAACGTAGGTTTGATTTCATACCTAGAAAACTATGTTTAATTGCCTAAGTTTAAGGAAGTAGACGTGTCAAGTTGTTTCATAGTAAAAAGGAAATCAAAAGGATTATGGTCTCAGTTTTCATTGAAGATATTAAGTATGGACCGATCCTAACCTATATAGGGAACCAAGGTAGAACCGATCCTAGCTTACGTTGGGAGTCAAGGTAGAACCAATCCATACTTATATTGGGAGTCAAGGTAGAACCAATCCATACTTATATTGGGAGTCAAGGTAGAAACCATCCTAACTTTCTTTAGTATCACGGTAGAACCGGTCCCAGTAGGTAAAACTGATTTCTAAAAGTACTTGTGACGTACACTTTAGGGTTTGTGTAATTTGGAGATTGGGTTTGCAAAATAAGAAAGTTAAAGATGTCAACATAATGAGTAATTTGAGCATATGCTGGAATCATATTTCTTCATTTTTCAAGGATATTTCTTGATACTCAAGGTGATATCCCAAACCGAAATTAGTAGAGTATCTTTTTTGAGATTTCCAAAATTAATATGTTTCGTTTTAGCAGCAATCAAAACATATATCTGGAAACATATATTAGTTAATTTCTAGCTAATATATTTTTTAGATAAATTCAAAATTCCATTTTAGATAATATTAAGTTTTCCATTGAGATTTCAGTTATACATTTGGATATTGGTTGGAATTCATAAAAATGAATATAGTTGATTTATTCCATATCTTTTGGATATCTTCGGTTATGGAAATTCCTTGGTGTCCAAACTACCTTAGTCTATAATAGTGAAGTTTGTTCTTCTTGCAAACTTATCTTGAGCCAGACAAACTTCATCTTTGATGTTTCTGGTGTAACCGACTAATAATATTCTTGTAATACTATCTTGGAGAGGAGATTAACCTAATTAGGCGAAATCTCTTACGTCCGCTAGTTTGAAGACTTCTTTGGGATTAAGAAGTGCCTACTAGTACCACTGGTGGGAAACTAGAATCGTATTGTTATTTCAGTTTTCAATTAATGATTTGATTGACTGATGATAGCTATCTCTTGATTTGCACCTAGTTTAATTCTTCTTGAGAGCCTTGTCTTCTGACATAAGGTCACTCAAACTAGATCAAGAATATAGCATTGACTTGTGATCATCTATTATTAACAAACTCCATTCCGTACGTGATGCATCATAAGTCAGGAATCAAGTTTTTATTGTGCGGGTACATAAGACTATTGAAGATTGAAGAAAAGAAGATTTTCTTTTGTATCTTCGTGATTTTCTTCATGTACAAAACTTGATTAGTTGGGATCGTACTAGATTTGGTTTATCTTTTGATAGACTGGTCATTGACTAGTCATATTTAGATCGACAAGCTATCATTTGGTGGTACTCTTCAGTATCTTAATTTGGTAATTATGTTTGACATGATCTGGTTAACTTGTTTAATCGAGATCTTGGAAAATCTAAAACCCGACAAAGGAGTTTAATTGATTTTAAACAAAAAAGTCTTTGTCACACTCAAGATCATTATCTCTGAATAAATTCTTGAGATAGATGAGTGGTTACCAAACAGATTAGTATTTTATTGTTTGGAAGACGATCCAAAGGGTTGAGTGCTTAAAGTCTTCAGTGAGACTGAAGCAACTTAAGATAATGGATTTTATCTTAGGATTCAAGTGTGTTTGCTATATTAGATGTGGATACTGAGGAAACTAGGTAACTAGGGGTTGTTTACTTGGTCTCAAATGTACGAAGTTGGTAGTGTCTTTGTATAGCGGCTTAATATAAGAGTATTCAGAATTGGACTAGGTCCCGAGGTTAATCTCCATTTGCGGTTTCCTCGTTAACAAAATCTTTATTGTGTGCTTTTACTTTAATTTCCTCATTATAATTTGTTTAAGTTATAATTAAAGTAATTTCATTTGTACATTAATCAAAAGCACTTGATATTGATCCTATAGTATCGGTCTTGTATCGTAACTATTATCAAGTGATTACCTTGTTGTTGTATTGTCTTGACTTTTTCTATAGACGGTCACACAAGGTACCATATTTATAGGTTGATATCGAAAAGATTGTGTTTACCTTGGTACCCTCGTCATTTCAAAGTCTACTTTCTTAAATTATAATAATGATATTCAATTCAAACATATTTTCAATGTTTGGTTTCGACCGGAAGTTCAATACACTAATAATAATGAATTACCAATTAGTGCAACATTGAGAATATGAAGTTCATATATACTTAAGTTTTAGAAATAAATGGTGAAAAGGAATGGATACCAAGTACACCACCAAAATTTTGTTATGTAGGATTGGGAACCTATATAGTACTTTTAACAATTAAAAGGATATGAAAATATTAATGCGGAAAAGTAAAAGCACACACAACAAAAGAATTTTGTCAACGAGGAAAACTGCAATGTGCAAAAAAAAAAAAAAAACAACTTGGGACCTTATCCAGAATTCGAATGCCATAATAGATTAAGCCACTAAAGACACTGCATACTATCAAACTTCGGACTGGATAATATTTGAGATTGAATCGACCCTACGAGCAATTCAGCTTCATTTATGCCCTTTACGTTAGATTTTGTAAGACCGTACCTAACATGATTCCCCTAGCTAACATGATTCCCTTATCTAATGTTCTTCGACCTAAGTGAAAACTTTTTTGATTATTCTTCCTCTAACAGAAATCATATTTGATTCCCTTTAGATATATTTCAATCAAGGTTTGGAAATATTTTTTTGATAGATCGAGTCCAACAAAACTCAAGGATATGGAACACTTGCACTCTTATCAAAGATAAGTATAGATCACTGCCATGCCATAATAATAATCTAAACAAATCAAACCATAAGTGATTTAAATATATATCTTGTGGAATCCTAAAGTTCTGAGACGAAGAGTACTTTGTGATTTTTATCTACCTTGTTCCTGGTCTATAGTTTAGAAATTACCAATATAAATAAAAATAAGAAATATCAGGTAAAATATAGTCTAAGCGGCTTCACGAATCCCATGGTAAAGTATTTCAAAGTCGTAACATAATATAGTTTCACCAGAAAAAACCTATGTTTTTAGAGAATGACTCTAGCCATAACTACGGAACTTAAGTTCTAGGATTGAGAATCTCCTGTGCATGGAGTCCTCTATTTATATTGATGAGAAATGCTAAGAAAAGCTGTTTTGTGAACTAGTTTCCATGTTTACAAATTTTTTTGTAACCAAGCCAGCTCAACTTGTCCATATAGATTATGCATGAAAGAATGTAAAAAGTTTTCATTGAATCACAAAGAAGATGTATGCAACCTTAGTGCACCAAGTGTTTTATCATAAATCCACGGTTAAGTAACTATGGAACCGATAAGCACAAGAAGAGTATATATCACACCGAATCAGTTCCTGAAATTTTAAAACAGTTTGTTAAATCAAAGTCGTCTCGTGGCTCATGAACCTTTTGAATTTTGAAAGTACGCAAACTATCAAAAGAATTTATGTACTTGAAAATAAAAGGTATATAGGTAACTTTTTTTTATCCTTATTAGGCGCTTGTTTTTGAGTTGGTGTAAAATAGGGCTAATCCTAAGAATTCCAAAAGTTCTCTTTTTCGTTTTAGCTTGGATACTTCAATCTAAGATTAGGATGATGGGTGAGATATAGGGGATTCTGTGTGTTTTCCAATTGTTGCTTGTACCATTATTCGCGAGAAAATTGGCTGGCTCTATTTACGTTCTTCATGTTGTATCCTTCGAAATCGATGCTTAACTCGATCCACTTGCATTGGCAGTCTTTCTCTTCCCTCATTACATGCACTTTGCTTCGACCAAGGTTTAAGATGGTTTCTTCATTTGATTATCTTGTAGAGATCTATTAACATCTATGAAGTACATCAACAGATATGACAATAATACGTACATAAGTTTTGGTTGGAACTACCACTCTGTTTTACATTTATAATAAACGTGATTGACCCAATTCTGAATCATCTCCTAGAATTATACAGTTGTCAAAAGTGAGTGACTGCTCATCTGAACTCGTTTTTCTCATCACCTCGATTAAAATGTCCTTATTTATAGCTCCTGACCTATCTCATTTTACGGAATTTTGAGACAAAATGAAAATACCCGACATGGGATTAATCATCCATTTATGTAACCAATAGGACCAAAGTCTCTTGTTTGGAGATGATTTTCTATGCGTGAATGATGTGAAATTCGAGAGCCTAAAATCAGAGAGGCCGACACAAGCTTTACTATTTCATCATGTTATGATATAATTTATCAAGTCATTTTATTTCATTAAGATCCTGTATAAGTGCCAGATTTAAGAAACATTCAATAATAGTTAGTTCACTAACTGTATGAATCAGCTCATGTACCTTTGAATTAAATAATACCGAGTGCTATCTCAAAGTAGACTAGTTCGCATCGTTTAAGCGAGTTTATTGAGATTCAAAAATCAAGACTTTATATTTATAAGTTCAAGTTCGTGAACTGGTAAAACAGTCTGTGAAATTTAAGAACTAACTTGACTACTCCTTATTTCATGCATTCTTCTTTCCAATGTTCTTCATCATACTAAAGTCATATGACTTGTCTCAGTATATATAATGATAAATAATATGAATAAATAGGATATTCGGTCTTCACATACATTTATTGATAAAGTTTCTGTTGACGCCGTCGTTCTTCAGTCTTCAATCTTCAAGGTCGATTGCTAAATTCTGATACTCAAATATATTTTTTTTTAAATAAGAAATAAGATACATTATGAACTTAAACTTGAATTTACATAATAGGAATATTTCATGGGATCCCCAAACTCTTGAGCAGAAACTCGATCCGCTGACCTCCTACTTGAGAGTCAGGCTCCCAACCAACTGGGTTAACCCCTCATGGTTAAAAAAATTAATCATTTGATGATAATAACTGAGAATCCATCATTTGATGATCAAAAATTCTCTTAATAATACCTCCTAATTGATATGTAAAAAGAAGAAAAATAAGGGCTCATAAAAAACATAGCGATAAGAAATGATATTAATTTGGGATCATCTTTAAATCACCCAGTCTGTTTTCATCATTGGAACCCTGTTTTAGGTCATACATGAAAATTTCGAGGCATACCACTAAATGACAAACATAAGATCCAAATAGTAAATCTAGAGCCCCTTAAGCAAATATTTTTGGTAATGGCAAAATTTTCCTTTCAGTATTAGTGTTAATATTAATGATTGGTTATACTTAATTTTGATTAGTGATTAACATAATTAAGTTATAAAACTTTGTATTGGTAAATTTTGGGAAAGGAAAAAAAGTTAGGCTTTTTTGGAGAAGAAAAAGAGGGAAGTGAGGGAAAAACTTGTATTTTGATTCAAGTAGTCAGAATGGATGAGCATAGAAAATCTTCATCTAGAAAAGCTAGGAAAATACACATCAAAAACAATATTGATCCGAAAATGGATGATTTTTTAGATTCTGAGAATGATTTTTATCCACACTTGAACTCAACCATAAACTCAAACTCATAATGATGATTTTATGAGCCAAATCATGAAGATGAATACATCGATGAGGAACCCAATGCTGAAAATACACAAATATACTTTTTGATTATGTTTAATTTCATTTTTGTAGGTTGAGATCATCAAAAATATGATTATTTTCACCCAAGTTCGGCGAACTAAAGATAGGTTCGGCTTGAAATTATCGGTCGAACCCACCTAGTATGATACAGAAGATGAACAATTCGGCTTACTCAAAATACAATAGTTATTGGCCGAACTTATACTTTGTAACTTACGCCCTACTTACTAGTTAAATGTTCGGCTTATACGAAATTTTACTTTTTGAAAGTTTCAAAAAAATGAAGTTAAAGGTTCAGTTTTATTGTAAATATCGTATTAGCCTAACCATATATCCTTCAAAGTTCGGCTCATATTCAAAAAATCGTATCATTCGAACATGTTACTGATTTTCCAGTGAACACTTAATTTCATACACAATTAGGGGTTCGTCTTTTTATGACGTTTTTTTTCTATTGTGCAAACTTTGTTAGGATGGATCAACCAAAAGAATTGGAAATCAATATAAAAGTGTTAAGAAAGTGAAATCTACTAATGGATAATACCAAGGTCCAAATTCAACTCATTAAAATCAAGGAGATCTTATCTTATTCTTCAAGAGAATGAAAATACGAAGACAAAGCAAAAAGAATGAGGTCATTCCGACATCGGAAGAAGAAGTTATGGTAAAAACAAGATCCAAAGACCTGAGTCTACATAGAGAAGTTTGGATGAAAAATCATCAGCACGAGCCAGCCGAACCTAGAGCCTATAAATCAAGATTTTTGAAGTTTTTATAGAGAGATGTTCGGCTTGAAAGTGATCTAATCGAATCGGCCGAACCTTACAACCACCTGAGATAAATTTTACTTCTCAGGTTCGGTCGGGAAAGGTTGGCAAGGTATTAACCGCAACTGGCACTGTTCTGGGACATATTTAGAGGAAAAACTACCTCAAGGAAAATACGGTCCTGAAAGGATTATAAAGCCGAACTTTGAGATCTTTGTATAAGAAGACATCCAAAGCCCTAAGAAGAAATCTTTCAATCTTTATCATCTCTCTACATCACATTCTGTCATTCATATTATCTTTCCACATCATAAAAAAGACATTCAAAGACTAAAATGACACACATCAATTTTGAAAAGAAAAATCAATTTAGAGGTTCGACTTATAAGCCAAATAACGAACTAGTTGAACCATTTTAAATTACAAGTTTGGCTTATAAACAAATTATCGAATCAGACGAACCTGTCTTATTAATGGAACCTGAAAAAAGGTATCAGGTTCGGCTGATAATTGATATGAACTTATAAGACGAACTGTCCATAATCACTTTCAGGGTGAAAAACCATGAATGGTTTGGCTGAAAATTCGTCTCCATTATCAGCTGAACATCAATCTGTGATCGTTAAAAACCAATTTTTTTCCGAATTAAACCTAGTCTATCAATCATAAACAATAAAATAAGAGATGGGTCTATAATAAATACTTTTTAATCCTCATTTCAGGAGTTTAAACATTGAACATATGAGTTTGCTTGCAAAGATATCCCACCTGAATTGACAATCTAAATAACTGATGGTGCAGGAATACTACTTGCAATTGAGGCGTCAGTTGTTCTGTATGGAGGATGGACATGGTTAGATGGTTCGAGCAATTTCGGAACATCCTGGCAACCATACCTTCAATCAGTTGACATTTTGGTTCAATTTCGGTTGATGCACCTTCATCTTCTATTTGTTCTTCAATTGATATTTCAGTTGGGCAGAAGGAAGAAGAAGAGATGTTTAGGATAGACAATTGATTTTGATTTTAGATTTTAAGTTTTTTTATATTAAGATAAGGATAAATTAGTAATTTAAATTATTTAAGAGTATATAGATAATTACACTACCATTAGACATCCCTTATAAAGTCACTGCATGGGAAAACAATTATGTATGCATAGAAATTTTCATGTACGCCCAACAAGCAAAGCCCAAAGAGCCTCCCGATCCACCCAACTTTCTTTCCCTCATCACTCAGTAAATAAGAAGAGAACGCTAAACCCTTTCTTTTTCACGGCTACTACTGGCACATCTCAGGGTTTCGATCAATGCCCTGGTCCTGCACAGATTAAATACAATCACAGGTAAAATCTTATACCATTACACTGTACATACTGTCTTTTGATTGCTTCTATGCCGATGTTTTTCGATTGATTTGTGTTTGATCCAAAATTCTTAGGTTTTTTAATGCGACAATTACTATCCAAGCCTGTCTTAAACTTGGTATTTCATCATCCTTCCGTAATTGGAAGGATTTTGTTGAAACACCGAACCCTACTCTGCCTCAGGATAGTGTGAGGAAACATGAATCTTGTTGAGAATTTGATAATTTAAGTTTGTTGCTTAACTGTAACAGTTACTGATTTGATAGTGACAATCACTTCAAATTTGAATTCCTTGATTGCCCAGGAAGTTGTGAAGGCTAAGATGTTTACCACCGTGGAATTTTGAACTGTAGTTTATGGTAATTGATATGCTCTTATATACTGAGGGCCCAGAATATGGAATTCTGGCCATTCTTCAATCCGTTTTCTCTTCCATTCAGTGATCGCCTTATGTTTTCTGTTTGATATGTCTGTGACTTTCTGTTCAAGTTGAGTCTCAATCTCTGACAATAGTAGTTATCCAGGACTAGCAAAAATGAAGTAAACTGTGCTTATGTGGTTACAAGTGTAGATATCTATCTCATACTGCTACTACGTAGTTGTTTCAAACTTTCTATGCAAGTGCATCAGCTTATATACCATTAACGTGAGTGACCAATCATGCTGCAATTATCTATTAGCAATGGTCAGAAAAAGCCACTTCAGTAAACTGTGGAAGTACATCCTCGCATCATTTGATCCAAAGTTACACTCACTGTGATGGTTCTTTACTCGATGCCATACGATGCTTCCCTGAGAAAGCTGGTGCCTGCATCTATTTATTTATTTGGGTGTTGATAAATTACTCTTGATTATTTTGTTTCTCTGAGTGTAAACAGTTCACTATCTCATGATTATTTCCTTGTTGTTATTGTGTGATTTTTTCAGTGTTGTTCATTTCAACCTATTATTTGTTGATGGTTTGTTGTTGTTGTTGTTCATGTGCTGACTGTAATCAGTTGTTATCGTGTACAGTTTTTGTCAAACGGCGAATAAAGAGATGGATGGTGCAAAGAGTACTGCTAGAAGAGACAAGTTATTGGAAATTCAAAGTTATGCTCAAACTTTGTGGGAAGAGGGTGACGTTTTTAAGGCGGAATCTTGTGAAAAGCCTCCAAAACTAGGTGAGAAATTCTTTGGAAATTTCCCTATCCGTATATGAATGGATTACTTCATCTAGGTCATGCATTTTCATTGCCGAAGCTCGAATTCGCTGCTGCTTATCACCGATTGAGAGGTGCCAATGTACTTTTGCCTTTTGGTATCCACTGTACTGGAATGCCCATTAAGGCCTCTGCTGATAAGCTGGCCCGGGAGATAGAAAGATTTGGAAATCCACCTGTATTTCCGTCGAAAGAGGACCAAATTATTAACGAAGTACAAGAACCAGTAGTTGATACAAGTGGAAAAACTGAACCTGATAAATTCAAAAGCAAAAAGTCCAAGGCTGTGTCGAAATCGGGTGGTGAAAAGTACCAATGGGAGATTATGAAAGAGTATGGACTCTCAGATGCTGAAGTTTCTAAGTTCCAAGATCCATCTCACTGGCTCATCTATCTCCCTCCTGTTGCTAAAGAAGACCTCAAGGCATTTGGCTTGGGTTGCGATTGGCGGCGATCCTTCATCACAATGGATATGAATCCTTATTATGATTCGTTTGTCAGGTGGCAGATCGGGAAATTGAAGGAGATGGGGAAGATTGTGAAGGATTTGAGGTATGCCATCTACTCTCCATTAGATGGGCAGCCATGTGCAGATCATGATAGAGCATCAGGTGAAGGTGTGGTTCCGCAAGATTATACCCTGATTAAAATGGAGGTGTTTTCACCTTTCCCTGCTAAAATGGGAGCTTTGGAAGGAAAGCGAGTGTTCTTAGCTGCTGCCACATTGAGACCTGAGACCATGTATTGATGCAGTTCTAGAACTGCATCATGTATGGTCAAACAAATGCCTGGGTTTTGGCTGAAGGTAAATATGGAGCTTATGAAATCAACGAGACTGATGTGTTTATCGTCACCGAGAGGGCTGCTCTTAACCTTGCCTATCAGAACCTCTCCAGGGTTCGTGGGAAGCCGACTTGCTTGGTTGAGCTGATTGGTCAAGATTTGATTGGTTTGCCTCTACGGTCCCCTCTATCTTTTAATGAGATCATATTCACAATTCCAATGATGAACGTCCTAACTGATAAGGGTACTGGGATCGTCACCAGTGTCCCAAGTGATTCTCCTGATGATTATATGACTATGAATGATTTGAAAACAAAAAAAGCTCTAGAGACAAATTTGGTGTGAAGGCAGAGTGGATAATGCCTTTTGAGGTTGTACCCATTATTAACATCCCTGAGTTTGGGGACAAATCAGCTGAAAAGGTATGCATGGATTTGAAGATCAAGAGCCAGAATGACAAAGAGAAGCTTGCCGAAGCAAAGAGGTTGACTTATTTAAAAGGGTTCACCAAAGGAACAATGCTTGCTGGAGATTTTACAGGTATGAGAGTCCAGGATGCGAAGCCATTGATTAGGAGCAAGCTTCTAGAAAACGGGCAGGCGGTTAGTTACAGTGAACCAGAGCAGAAAGTTATGTCCAGATCAGGTGATGAGTGTGTTGTGGCCCTAACAGATCAATGGTACATAACATACGGGGAAGAAGAATGGAGGAAAATGGCCGAGGAATGTTTGTCCGAGATGAAACTCTACCATGACGATACACGTAATGGATTTGACCACACCTTGAGCTGGTTGAATAAGTGGGATTGCTCACGCTCTTTTGGCTTGGGGACTCGTATTCCCTTTGACGAGCAGTTCCTCGTGGAGTCCTTATCTGATTCCACACTTTACATGGCATATTACACCATTGCCCATATGTTGCAAAATGGGGAAATGTATGGAAGAGATACTTCTTTGGTGAAACCGGAGCAGATGACCAACGAGGTTTGGAATTACGATTTCTGTGACGGTCCATATCCTAAATCATCTACCATCTCCGAATCAGTTCTCAACAAGATGAAGCAGGAGTTTTCTTACTGGTACCCCTTTGATCTTAGAGTTTCTGGGAGGGATTTGATACAGAATCATCTGACTTTTACTATCTACAACCACGCAGCGGTTTTACCCAAACATCAGTGGCCTCGTGGTTTTCGATGCAACGGTCATCTTATGCTCAACTCTGAGAAGATGTCCAAGTCAACTAATAATTTCAAGACTCTTCGCCAGTCAATAAAGGAGGTTTCTGCAGATGCCACAAGGTTTGCTCTAGCTGATGCTGGTGACGGTATGGATGATGCAAATTTCGTCGATGACACCTCGACATCTGCGATTATGCGTCTCACAAAAGAAATCTCATGGATGGAGGAAATTTTGGAATCCGAGTCTTCACTCAGATCAGGTCTCTCTACTTATGCAGATAAGGTATTTGTGAATGAGATAAATTTTGCTGTCACTGAGACTGAAAGAACTTCAATGAATATATGTTAAAGGATGCTTTAAAGACAGGGTTTTATGACCTACAAGCTGCTGGGGATGAGTATAGATTTTCCTGTGGAACCGGTGGGATGAACCGTGACCTATTATGGCGATTTATGGATGTTCAAACACGGTTAGTTACTCCAATTTGTCCCTATGCTGAATATGTATGGAGAAAGCTCTTGAAGGAGGATACCTTCGCTATAAAAGCAGGTTGGCCCGAGGCTGACAGACCTGATCTTACTCTGAGGGCAGCCACCATGTATTTGCGAGCCACAATAGCCACTATGAGAGAGTTGCTCAAGAAACAGATATCAGGGTCGAAAAAACCTAATAAAAAGGCGTCGCTAGTTGCTCTTCCAAGCACAGAGAACAAACCCATGAGAGGGCTGATATATGTCAACGAGCATTATGATGGATGGAAAGCTGAATGCTTAAATATTCTCCGAGCCAATTTTAACAGTGAAATATGCCAATTCGAACCTGATTCAGAGATTCAATTAGCTTTGAAGCAGAGTAATGTTGGACAGCAAGCAAATTTTAATCAAGTACAAAATCTTTGCATGCCATTTTTGAAGTTGAAGAAGAAGGAGGCACTTTCAGTTGGGAGTCATGCCTTGGATTTGAAGCTACCATTTGGTGAGATGGAGGTTCTCCAGGAGAATCAGGAGCTAATCAGAAGACACTTGGGTCTTGAGAAAGTACTAGTGTTGAATGCATCAAAAGAGGATGATATTGAGATAGCTGGACAGCATGCAATCTTGTTGCAGAAAACTCCACCTTCACCGGGGAGTCCAACTTCCATCTTTTTGAGCCAGTAAGACCCTTTTTTTTTTGTTTGTTCTTTTCATTTTTTGATGGCTAGTTCATATGTACTTCGTACCTTGTTATATAATTTCTTAATCCAGTGACTCAAGAACTATTAAACTGCATCCAGGTTAGTCGTAACGTATTTTCTCGTGCATTCAGTTTCATTTTGTTTTTCTCTCTCTGAATCTGGTGATGAGTAGTTGCTTAAGTTGTTTGGTAGAAGTAGGTCATTTTGAATAAATGTACTCGCATGGTGTTGATGATAAAGGGGTGAATGGTCTGATTAAGATTTTTTGAATCTGGTGATGTATCTGCCATGGGAGTATTAGTCATTGTGTTGCGACTTATGAAAACCATGTGTCTGTTAATTTATGTGATAGTTTGACTTTTTCACGGCTAGTTAATTTTTATGTAATTAGTGGTTGATTGTTGAATCAAAACATCAGCGATGTGTTTGCTGATTGTTCCAATCTAGGATGGGATTGCTACTATTCTAGGTTACCTCAGAACACTTAACAGTAACCCAGAACCACTATGCAACTGAAAAATGGTTGATAGAACAAAAATCTAAGATTCTCCACTGAAATGCTTTAGCGCAAACCAAAAGAATCAGTAAAATGGATAGAATAAGTATAGGTTTTAAATTAGCTTCAAGTTGTTATACTTGCAGACAGGATCAAACATTCTTTGGTTCTGCGGATGTAGCGGGCTTGGAGGTATTCTTTTCGTTCAAATCCTTTGTCATTCTCTCATGTGCTTAGCATGGCAGATCACAAAAGCTCAATAGTAAGATAAGTTTACGACTGAGCCGTAGTTCTTAAGAAATAAGACTCTGTTTGAAAATCCCACTCCTTAACTTAGAAAAGTTTAAGAAAAGGGTGATTCAGGTTACTCGTGATTGTAGCTCAAGGTTCAAAAGAGAAATGTGGAATTTCTGTATATGGCATACAGATTCTTAAAGCTTTTGACATAGGTTGCAACAGATTCGAAGTTCTGAGAATCTTGGAAGTTTTCTTCATTTTGCCTGAAGAGGATATGGTTTACTGAATTCGAAAGGTGAATTTGTGATTGCAGAATCTGGTGTTCATTGCAGAATTCTTTGCCATTTTTTTGATTACATGGAAGAGTGGTCCCTAGACTACCTCCTAAATCTTTCATTTAGGATTCTTGTGGCGATTCTTGGCCATTTTTGGATGGAATGCACCAGTAGGCAGCTTATGATTTGGTTTAGTGAACACCGTGAAACAAGTATGCAATGGACTACAATACTTGTGCCATCTGCTGAGAGAAAGGTATCTGAGGCTCTGGAGCAGGCTCGCAGTTATCAAGTGCTCGGTGCTAACGAAGCTGAATTTGAAGTGATTTCTCATGAAGGAACGATTACTGTGGATATCGAAGCCGTTGGCAGCTTTTTGGGATTCCTTGTGCCCATGCTGTTGCAGCGCTTCTCTCTTGTCAGTTTACTGAAAATTGTTTCACTGTTGCAACTTACCGGAAGGCATACTGGCAGAGTCTGCATCCTGTTCTTGACAAGACCCTCTGGAATGAGTCATCTGTGAATGGAGCAAATCTAGCTGTTGAAGCATTCATCAGAGGGAAAAATGGCCCTCAAGCCAGAGGCAGAAGCTCTTGTACAAGAGTGTACAAAGATAAGTTGTATCTTCAGCTTAGAGTTGTCTAGCTGTTTCCGCCAGATGGGCAAGAGAATGAGCAAGAACTTTTAGCAAAAATAAAGAAGAATAAATCCTTAGGTTCAATTCTAGGCACACAATTAGAAGAAAACATTTGGACAAGAAACTAGCTCAAAGATTTCATTAACAAGAAAAGCTAAACCATCTTCTCTCCTTTATTGTTCACATTTCACTCTAGCACCCAGGACAACATAGTGATACTCAACACAAAGTCACAAATCATTGGTAATAGGACTCTAAACAGAAATCTGGATAGATTTGACTTCAGGCTTCTTCTCTTCAACTTTAGGAACACTTACAGTAAGTACTCCGTTCTCCATTGACGCCTTAACTTCATCAACTTTTGCATTCTCCGGCAACCTGAATCTCCTTAAAAACTTACCACTGCTACGTTCAACTCTATGCCATTTATCATTCTTCTCTTCCTTCTCTCTACTTCTTTCACCACTAATCTGAAGTACTCTTCCTTCTTCAACTTCAACTTTCACTTCCTCTTGGGGTTTCTTTCCAGTCGATTCTGGTGTTTGCCAATTGTGATGTTTCTTTTGAGATTTCAGAACGAGTCGGAAAGGAAAGTGCAGAAGAGGAAGAACCTGATAAGGGGAAATCTTGGAATGGATCCCAAATATCTAGTGAGAATGGGTCGAAAACATTTGTCCTTTGGTTGCCGAAGAAACTTTGACTGACGCTACTCATGGCATTCCAGATGACTACTGGGACGACAAGTAAAAGAAAAAAACACCAGGAAAGCAAAACATGAAACAAGCACTTGTATAACTAAGTGAATTTTTTTTAAAACCACGGTGCATCTGCATTAGCTAGAATACCTTGATTAACCAAAGTACAGAATTTTTTTTACTGTGGTTTGCATGTCATACATCGAATTTCATTTCATCGACCAAAACAACTACTATAGGGAATCAAGGGACGGGAAAAGAGAGGAGAAGAAGTAATAACAGTTGTTATTGATATATGGGCATCTCAATCTCTGGGGTTTGACCAGCAGTAAGATCTACACCTCCTTCAACAACAGCAAGAGTAGTAGGGGCAGGTTCATCTTCCTTGGCCAACATCTTCAAGAAATAACTATGCCTGCGGAAGAAAATATATGAAAACCCAATTAGTATGCGCAGAAATACTTCACCCTGTTCAGGATGAATCATAAATGAGGGCAAATGGAGGTAAGTCGATTCTCAAACTTAAACTAAGGCATGTCGACTCTACAATAACATGAAAAGGCTATAATTGATTTTCCGAGCTAAGCGGTGTTTTTGCAACTTTACAATAACATGAAAAGACTCTACAATAACTCGATGCACTAGATAACTGCAACTTGCATGTTTTTGAGTCTGAGAACACACTCTTAACTCACACTCACCGACCAGGCAACATCAACTCTCTTACACTACAATTAAGTGGCTTCTCTTGAGATGAACCAAATGTAAGATCCCTAATTATGCAATGACTAAGAAGGGTAAACATGATGGCAGAAATTTTTTTGAGAGAAATTTCATTGGATAACACTCTCAACTGTAATTATTAGGAACTTCTCGCAGCTCAATGAACTTACCACCAAGTAGGCAAGCAACTTTCTGTTACTAGAGGAATATAACAAGTTGGCAGCATGTGTATAATCAAGGTTTTTGTGATTGTGAGTTCAAAATAGCACAAGTAAATAGGCAATTAAACAACGCGGTATTGGTGTATGAAATGTACAGTACCATCGAGTATCAGCAGTCAGCTCAGGGTGAAAAGCAGTCCCAAGCAAGTTTCCCTGCTTCACTGCTACAATCACTTTCTGTTCAGGTAGGGATTCAACCTGAAACCAATTGAGTATTAGCCACCTTATATGTGGTTAAATATATAGAATTGGACTGCAAGAATGGTGAATGAGTGGTGAGGATGACAAAACATTCAAATGAAGCAGCTACTTCCGACACCGGAAAATTACGCAGCTATACAGTTACAAAAAAAAAACAGCGCAACTGAAATGCCAAGCCAAGAGCATTGCATAACATGGCCTAATGCAAGACTTAGCTACTTGGGATTATAAAAGTGAAATTTCTTACATAACAATCTGCATGTACGATAACACTGGTTTCTTCAAAGGAGCTAGGGGAGGAAGGATTGAGGGTAAAGTGAAGGGAGGGGAAGGCAAAGTCATCTTGAAGGTGAAGGAAGTAAGGCAACTATGTTAGATCATATAGAATTGCAAATTACTGCAATATGGGGATAAAATTTCTTATGCTAGATTGAAGTGCTACTTCAACTTAATAACTGTTTTTAAGAGTAGATTGAGATATACTTCAATTTGATTTCTCATGGGAAGGTATGTAGTATGTTGTCTAGTATTGGCCGAAGAAGATTACAATGATAGGAAGAATTGGACAACCATAGAACAATGAGTCAACCGGTACGGTCAAGTAGAAAGTGCAGTTCCTACTGGCAATGATCACTGTGCAATGACTAGCACGAATGATGGATGAAGAGGGCTGGGAAGGCAAGATTCTCTGTTAGTAATCTTTTCAACAACTCTGTTTATGATCAGGGGACTAGTAGAAATGTCACTGCAAATATGCAGAACTATTTTAATAGGGGAGTCTAGTGATGCAAGAACACTTTCAATTTAATGAAGTGATTTTATTATTCAAAAAAAAAAAGAGGGATTCGGAGAGAACCCAGAATTCACTATCATAGATTAACAAAACGAAAACTTGTTCCTTCAATATAGACAAAAATAATAAAAGCCAAGGTCTACACTAACCAACCAAAAAGAGAGGACTAGAGGTAAAAGGGCAAACCTCCTGGGTGTCTGCATCAGATTTTGATGATGTTGTCTTTAGAGACACAGGGCAAGCAGCTAGGACTTCAACTCCTGGACCAGCTTCTACTATTGCAGGAGCACGGATAAATACTCCTCGGAAACTAGGTAGACCTCCTTCCTGAGCTGAGAGCTCTGGTACTGAAAGGTCTACTTCAAAACTCTGGATCTGCATGAATCAATATTTCAGATAACTACTTTCACTCCAGACGGTCCTTCAATGTGACTTGAGGCTGTTTAGTAAGTTAGTCACTCAAGGAATCAACTACATCCTTTTACAATGTGTTATGAGTTAAAAGTAACCAGTAGTTCCACAACTTTATGTTGTAACTCCTATATAAATCTTTCTCCAGTTTATTTGAGTGTGATGAAAGTTTTGCAGTATTTACCTGACTTCCAAAGAAATTTCGATGAACGGTACAATCAAGTCCTCCAACAAGCTCTTGACCTCCTTCTTTCTGCCCTGAAAAGCAAGTTTTACAGTCAGTCTCAATAAAAACCAAACCAACAAGTAACTAATAGGATATAGTACTGGTGAGCATGTGTGCTGAGAGTGTAGAAGTTATATGAGTCGCACGTGTGAGGTGTACGAGTGCTAAAGAGAGGTTCAGTTGAGCTATATAAACTCGAGTCTGTCCTGTAAACAATTCATCTTTCTTTATATCAATTCTATTGATCAAATCGTCTCAGAGAAATGTAGAGATTATCGAATGCTATCAGTAACCTCAATAAGAAAATAGACATTATCAAGATTAAAACACACACTCACCAATGGCTTTGTCTGCCAAGAAGATAAGCCCTGCACAAGTCCCCCACACAGGCTTTCCCATTTTAACAAACTCGCGCAGAGCAGGAAACTACACAATTTCAAATTGAAAAACACAAAAACATTCAACATTTTCGCAATCCCAAGTTAAAACAATTCAAACCCATTAATACAGATTCATTATTAAGCAAAAAAAAAAAAAAAATCTCCTTCTTAATCATTTCTCACGCTCTACCTTACATGTGCAGTCAACAACAGTACCTCAAATACAAGTACTTCAGCTCTATTCAAACAATTTAACAAACAGATTCAGCTCGCAGCTTTTTTCTTTTCTTTTTAGCTTAAATTACAACTAGAACAACATTTTCTAAGAAATTCAAAAATATTTTTGAAATTCTCCAATTCGCCCCACAATCATCACAAAACCAGTACTCTAGCCCCCCGCAAACAATCAAAATTCATACAAAGAGCGAGAGAGAGAAAGAGAACCAGATTATGATATTCAGCAAGTTTAGCCATGGTAGTACTTTCACCACCAGGAATAATAAGGGCACTGATATTATCCAATTGTCCAGGTTTCTTTATCTCCACTCCTTTCACTCCAAGCCTTCTTAATGCTGAAAAAATAATCAAAGAGATTGAGAATTATGGCAAAAACTAAAAGATAAGTTAAAACCCATTTGTAGATAGGATTAGTACCAGAGATATGTTCATTGTAAGATCCTTGTAAAGCAAGAACTCCAATAGTCATTGTTGATGGTAGGAGGAGAGAATTATGATAGTCTGCAGGTTCACTAGAAAAATGAAATGAAAAAGCAAAACCCTCAAAATTGCAGAGAAAAACCCCACCCACCAAAAGACAACAACACCACCGGCAAGTAGCAAATGATTCACTTTATACGCCTTTCATTTCCTATGGCCCAGAATTGCCTTGAATCCCGAACCAGGGCGGCAGATGCAGAGTATTGGTACTTTTGAGCTTTTAAGTCTCTTAAAAGAACGCATTTTCGGGCTCTTGTTTTTTCTAGGTTATTCCCATCTATGGTAATATGATAGGGGATGTCTTGGTGCTAGTGGTTGCCAAATGACTAAAGTACACGTTTCTTTTTCATGCAAATTTCTCTGGTGGTTTTTACCTTTTTCCCATTTTTTTCTTTCCCGAATGGGAGGAGAAAATCATCGTTCATATATTGATTCAACATTCATACCTCTAGTCAGGTAAAGATTTGAATTAGTTGGGGTGTTCATCCAAAATTGATAATTTAAATTGTTTAATACAACTCTTAGAGACTCATCGTTTCAATGTCTATGAACTGCACTTCTATTACAACAAGAAGATAAATGCGCTGCCTCTATAACATCATATCTACTTCTAAAGACAAAACCGTTAACTCTGAAATTAATACAAGTATTGGCTTGGATTCCAAATCTTCACTAATTAAATATCTTTTTTCTCAAGCCATGGAATACATTCCCATCAACATATTCGGGATAATATTACTATAGCACATGAGGTGATTCATAAAATGAGAAATAGTAAAGTAAAAAGGGGTTGATGGATATTAAAATAGATATGTTAAAAGCTTTTGACAGAGTTGAGTGGACATTTCTTATTCAGATAATGACTAAGATGAGTTTTAACGAAAAGTGGTGTCAACTAATAAATGAATGTATATCTACAACAACTTTGGTTGTTCTGATTAATGGGTCTCCTACTGAATTTTTCAAACCAACTAGGGGATTGCGACAGGGAGACCCTTTATCCTTATTTTTTTTTGTTTTGTTTTGTATGGAGGCCTTGTCTAGGACTTTACTAAATGATGAAGAAACGGGACTGCTAAAAGGAATCAAAATAGCCCCTCAAGCACCATCTGTGAACCACCTTATGTTCGCAGATGACTGCCTTGTTTTTTGTGAGGCTAGTCCTCAGACTAGTCATAACCTAGTCAATTTATTCAGAGATTTTGGCATAGTCTCGGGGGAATTGATCAACCTTAACAAGTCGGGAGTTTTCTTTAGTTCCAAAATTGATCCAAGAATTATATTAGGGAGGAAATCAAACAAATTATAGGTGTCAATCACATATGCTTGGAAGATAGAAACTTAGGATCCCCATTATTCACCAATAGATGTAAGGTTAAATGTTTTGAACCTTTGATAAGTACAATGAGAAAAAGGCTTCTAAGTTGGAATGGTAAAAATCTAAATAGTGCGGGAAGAAATGTGATGATTAAAAATGTTACCTCCTTTATAACAGTGCATCAAATGCAGTGCTTCAAAATCCCTGTAAAAATTTGTAACACACTTACTAATATGCAGCGGGACTTTTGATGGGGCAAAGATAAAAATGGTAAAAAGGGAATCTACCTTAAGGGTTGGACTCCTATCTGTAAATCTGTGGAGGAAGGAGGACTAGGAATACAAAAAATACAAAACTTCAATAAAGCAATGATTGCGAAAATAGGATGGAGACTAAAAGAGAATCTTGATTCTCTATGTGCTACAATTATAAAAGCTAAATATCATCTCAAAAACGACATACTCAACATGAATGACAAATCTAATCCTCGAGATAGTTGGATCTGGAAAGGCATACACTCAGGGGTACAAAAAATAAGGAAGAATGTTTTCTGGAAAAATTGGGAATGGAGAAAAAACAGATATTTGGAATGACTATTGGATACCGAACACAAATCCACCTCTTATGAAACCTAAAAAGGGAACTGAACACTTGAACAAGGTAATCCAATTGATAATAAATATGTGTATATGGGACCAGGAAAAATTGTCTATTTGTTTTGACAGGAAATAAGAGAAAAGGTATTAAAAATACAAAGTCCAAGCATAGCTAAGGAGGATGAAGCTAAATGGAACCTAAGCAGCACAGGTAAATTTTCTGTTAAAACATTGTATCAATCAATTAACTCAACCGGCAAAAAATCTAAGGATTGAAGAAACATATGAAGCATGCAAGTATCACCCTCTGTCAAACTTTTCGTTTGGAAAACTGCTCACTCTATACTTCCTAATATATAGCATGAGAGTAGCAACAATCTTGCCTGATACCAATACTATTTGCACTCTTTATAGTAATGGGGATGAAACTTTAACTCATTTGTTCATCAAATGTAACTTTTTCAACCAGGTTTGGATGCATCTAAATATTGACTTACAATGTGTAACAAATGGAATAGATACATTTCATGACTGGCTGAACACTTTGTTTCATAAACAAAATAGATACTTACGCGAGATAGGATGGCCTGAATTCTATAGTATAGTTACTTGGCATGTGTGGAAAGTTAGATGCAATTTAGTTTTTAGCAAAATAAACCAAATCAGTGCTAATACAGCTCGAGACATAGCCAGATTTATCAATAGTTATATGTATCTGACAGAACCAAATCATAACATGATGCAGAATCTATATTATAACCCCTTGAATGATGAAAAGTTGGAAATAAGTACAACCGAACCATCTATAGAAACAATGTATATGGAAATTAGGATAAATATAGCAATTTATATGTCTAATTTTATATCAACTTCTGGAATCGGCTTAACTCTTATGAATTTTGCAGGGGAAAATGAAGGAAGGGGAACCTATGCTGATTGTACCACTAGAGAAGAGCTAGAAGAGAAAGGGTCCCAAGAAGCATTCAAATGGGCAACTCATTGGAGCGGATTGATTGTGTATTGAACTTATAATTGATTTTATGCATAGAAAACTATGTTTGATTACATGATTTTAAGGAAGTAACTTATGAACTTGTTTCTTAGTTTAAATAAATCAAACTGGGTTGGTGGTCCGGTTCATATTGGGGATCTATAGTAGGACCGATCCCTACCTATTTGGGGATCTATAGCAGGACCGATCCCCATAACAAAACCGATTTCTAACATCACATACATTTTAGAGTTTGTGTGATTTTGGAAGATGGGATTGCAAAATAGGAAACTTCAAGATGTCTACATTATGAGTAGTTTGAACATGTGTACAAATATTATATTTTAATGTTCAAAGATAGATATTCCTTGATATTCAAGGTAAGATCCAAAACCGAAATGTTTAAGAATCTTTTTGTTAAGATTTTCAAATATATATGTTTTGTTTTTCCAGCAAGAAAAAAATATATCTGGAAGATATATTAGTTAAGTATCTTATATGCTATCTAACACTACACCATTTTTTCCAATTCGAAATGGTATTTGAGCGTTACGAATCGGGGTTGTAACGGTTCTTGACCGTTACGAAAAGGGTGCTACAATTTTTTCGCAACGGCCCAGCAGCCGTTGCGAATTTTTTTCGTAACGTCCCTTGCAACAGCTTGTAGTCGTTACTACGTGGCACTGTCCTAACATGCCCGAGCCGTTACGAATTTATTTAGTAACAGGATGTTGTAACAAGTTCAAGCTGTTACGATTATTTTTGTAACTGTAAAAAAATTACTGTCGGTTAACCTTGACTTGGTCAAGATCAGTCAGCAATGACCAATTTTGACCAGGTCAAGGTCGGCCGGCAGCTCATTCTCGGCCGGAATACGCCGGAATCCTAAATAACCACCTGCATACACCTTTTATTTATCCTCCACAATCAACAATTTTTTCATTCAATCACATTCATCTCAATTCAATCAATTCTTATCACATTCAAATGGATTCATACAAAAAAGAACTTAAATTCTTCTAAGTACCAAATTTTATTTGTTAAGTATCAAATACTAGGGGAATATATATATACCAAGTATCAGTTCATAGAAATTCATGTGTTCACAAATTCATCTAACTTGGAATGTACATAGAAACTTACTGCAACCTAATGTGTGCCTTGTTCTCCAACCTTTTGCTCCAAACTT
This sequence comes from Papaver somniferum, assembly GCF_003573695.1. Lineage (NCBI taxonomy): Eukaryota > Viridiplantae > Streptophyta > Magnoliopsida > Ranunculales > Papaveraceae > Papaver > Papaver somniferum. The sequence continues at coordinate 76,679,965 of NC_039368.1, read as the reverse complement.
GTTGCAGCAGAGCATCATCCAATTAACCTGCAAACACAAAAAATATATACTTAGATGGAAGTATCCGCAGAAAAATCAGTTCATACAAAAAAGAACACAAAGTCATCTAAGTATCAATTGTTTTATTAAGTATCAAATACTAAGGGAATACAGAGGAACTTACTAAGTTCAATTCATAGAAACTTCCTATATTCACATATTCTTCTAACTTAGAAAATACATAGAAACTTACAGAACTTGCACCTGATCTCCAACCTAATCGAGATTTGTCATACACGACATCCAGGATAGCAACATGATTAATGGATCCATCATCTATGCTAGCATGCACTTGCCTACCAACAAACATGAAATAAAAAGAAATAAAATGGGTGACCGACTGATCGCGGAAAAGAAATCGCAAGCCAGATCTTTTTTCTTTTGCTTGTAAGTATGCGAAAGGGTCTGAACTAAGTGACTTTAGACGCAATTTTTAATGCCATACATACTACATAGTGGGAAGACAAATCCAAAGTATGATAGGGATATATATGTTGTGCTATACTTTTAGCTTCTTAAGGGATGTATATACGTATGCCCGTTACCAGTTGAGCAATTAACCATGCAGATAATAATAATTTTGAACGAGAAAGCCTACCAGTACTTACCATCTTCCATTCGTTAGCCCTATACACTTGTGAGCATCCTTCATATATTTGAATCTCACCAAAACAACTCCTTGAGGACGGTTCTCGCATACCTGCAAGAAAAAAAGTAACATGTAAATTTTCTAGTCCAAAAATCAACATCGGAAAACATTATCTTCGAGAAAGAGAAAGATGCTCAAACAAGACTCGACCAGTAGTATATGAACATCATCAGGATTCACTGAATACCTTAACTAGCTCTACTGGACAAAGTTTCATCCACTCCTCCTCAACATCTGACTTTAGCTCGTCTTTAAATTAGCATCAGACTGCAAATGTGCAAAACATCTCACATACTCAACGACTTCCCTAGATATCATGGCTAATTTCAACACTGTGAATTACAATCAGCCAAAAAAGATAAATCTAAACAAATGGGGTCAAGTATTTATAGGGATAAAAAAAAGTATAAACAACATTCTCACCTCTTTAATAACGCCACACCCATCGCTTTCAACAACAGGGTCTGCACCTTGACTGATGACATCAATTCTCTTGCAACCAGATACCTTGGGAAATTCAGAATTCTTCAAAGAAACCTTCTCAACACCCTTGGCCTGGCAAGCAACAAAAAGTGTCTTAAAACAGCATCTTATTTAAACACATAAGATGTCTAAATCTTACCGGTGCATAGGAAGCAATCAACTTTAAAGGTAAACCAATGTAAACAGCAAGAAAAAGTGCAATGGAAGCCACAAAGAAAAAGTGCACGGGAAGCAATCACTTTTACCAGCTTGACGAAAATTTCATCATTTCCTTTCATTCAGTGAAAGCAGCTGCATAAATTCAAACGCCTGGTCCAACTCAACTTTCCTCTCTACAGCCTTCATTGGAGAACTTTTCTCTTCTCTTCAACTACCTTTTCATACTCCTCTAGTGTCTTCTCCTACAAACAGGAAAGAAAAACAGCGCACCATTCAGAATCAATGCTTATTTCCTCACACAAATAATGTCTCTAGATCGTAATCTTCACTGCTCGTAAGACAGAGAGAGAAGAGTGAACAGAAAAATTAAAAAACATACGAGTAGCAAAATATATAAAGAAAAATGTCATCAACCAGTTACCTTATCCTCCCCAACTTCCTTATCCTCAAATAATACACATAAGGCATACATGAGACCAATCTTCACTGAACCACTTAAACGCTTGTCCTTTTGAGGGTCATAGTTCTTAAGACCATTCTGAAGTTCCACTATCTCAATGCTAAGCATTACTGCATCTTCTCTTCTATCAGACCAACAACCATTGCAACACTGTACAAACACCATAGCACATTTCAGCTCTGTCGGTAACTTTTGGAACATCTACAACTCCGCATTGCAACATCATTTCAGCTTCCAATACAATTCAGCTCAAGCTATCACTTACTTGGCAGCAACATCATCTTTGCAGCTTATTTCTGAAGCAACCCATTCATTCAAAGCATCATCATACTATGTACATCAACCAATCTAAATTGCAACAAGATAAAACAAACCAAAACCATCAGCCTCCAGATATAAGTTCAAAATGAGATAGTAAATTTGAATTTCATAAAAATCAAATCAATAATATGGGTAATAAAGATGAAGGCATACTAATCACGGACCTAAAGATTGATTTTCAATTAGGTTTAAAGATGGATTGATTTCTGGATTTTTAGCTCAGAAAACCCTAGAATTTTTTGTTGAAAATTTTCGAGATTTTAATCTCAATAGACAAGTAAAGGTCAAGAGATTATAGATATGTATTCTGATCAAGAATTGAGTAAGAATTTCTACATGAAATAGGTAAAATTTGGTTTTGAAATCGTCTAGATAATAATCACAGATGGATTTAAATGAAAAAGAAGAAATAAAACTTATCTTTTTCGTTTGTTTTTGACAGTCGAATCTTCAGATTCAGTTGTTGGTTAGCTTTTAATCAACTCTTCTTCATCGTCTAAATCTTCAGATTCAGTTACTGATTTGACTTCAAGAACTTTTCATTGATTTGCACTCATAGTCGATTAAGGATTTTCTACTGAAGAACTTTCAAACTAGAGTTTTCTGCCGAAGATCTCTCTCACTCTCTCAACAAAAAAATTTGCTACGAACATTTTGGTTTGATAGAGGGAGATGATTAGACGGAGAGATAGAGATGAAGAATGAACTGATGAGGTAGATTTTGTGAAAGAAAATATATCTAGGGTTTTATGATTGAGAGGGAATCTCGAGAAAATATGAAAGGTAGAGATATTAGTTTAGAAATAGACGGTGTAGATGGATGGCTAGAAACCGTGGGCCCAGAAAACCCCAAGTGTGACCACCCTTGATGTGACCAAGCGTGTGAATAGCACGCTCGAAAAATTAGCATGTTACAATTCGTAACGGCAGCCACATGTTACGAATTATGAAAAAAATCGTAACAGCTTGTGCTTGTTACAACTAGGTTGTAACGGCTTTTTGTAACAGGAAAATTCGTAACGGCTGCTGGGCCGTTACGCATTTAATTGCGAATCCTTAAAAATGGTGTAGTGTAATTGAGTTGTAATTCAAGACGGATTCCGGTATGACAGTTGGATATTGGTTGGAATTAGACAAAACTGAATATTGGAGTTTATTGCATATCTTAAAAATATTTTTGGTTATGGAAATTCACTAGTGTCCAAACTACCTTGGTCTATAAATAGTGAAGTTCGTTCTTCTTACAAACTTATCCTGAGGCAAACACTTCATTTTATAGTCATTGTTGTAGCCGACTAATAGTATTACTTGTAATATTATATTGGGAAGGAGAGTAGTTAGGTGAAATCTCTTACATCCTCTAGTTCTAAGTCTTCTGTGGGATGAAGAAGCGTCTAATAGTATCGTTGGTGGGAAACTAGAATTTCATTGTTATTTTAGTTTTTCGATTATCGATTTTCTCGGCTGTTAAACCTTGATTGCACATGCACTTTAACTAATAATTAAAGTTCTTACTTAATCATTCATCATCAACATCCCTAGAACACCCCACTGAGGGCATACACCCGTTAAATCCCTTATGTACTCACATACCATAACGATGAATATGCAATTATTAATCAAAGAACAACCTAATACAACGTGTTATTAAGTTTACTCCTCCAAGAACATTAAGTTTTGTGAATTAGGCTTATCAATGCAATAAAAGTACTACGAGTAATTTATTTAACATATTTCAATCTTCTTCATGCAATCACAATAAGATTTTGAATACAATTAGCAAGCATAATATGCTACTTATGACAAAGTGCATCGACAATTCTGTATCTCAAAACCCTAGGCTAGCTATATATATGGATTCATGGTTATTTAATAGCGCCCCAAAACAAATATTTACACAATCATACGTGGCTATAATAACCAGTAGATTAATAACAATAATGATGAGATTAAGATGACAAAACTAATGTAATCAACTATCATATTTTTGATCCTTAATTTATTTTTTAGAATTAATATTGAGTAATTATTCCAATGCCAGAACCTCATGAATTTAACACTTTCCAGTCAGACGAGGATCACATAGTCGGCGTGGTTGTCATAACTCAACGGGTTCGGGATCATTTTTAACCTAATAGGAAGGATCCTTGGGGGAAACGGGGATCTGTAAGATCGATCTAGCATGGCTCTATCTGGCAAGGCTCGCAAAGATCGGGCTCGCATGGCTTCCCTCATTAGATTACATATATATCTTGGGATGCAACTTAACTTCCCCGGGTCATGTAAATGTTCAAAGTGTGGATATGTAATTATTGGTTTCCCTTCAATAGGTGAGTGCTATAGCATATATCTTAGACCTAAGGTTAGGTTCATGTAAATGTTCAATGGATACATGTGGTCATTGGTTTCCCTTCACTCTAAGATCCGACTTTAGTTTTAGGTTTATGATTAGGTTTAAGAATATAAGAAATTGATACATAATGGCAAGGAAATCGAACCATGATCTTTCGGGTTATGGAGTGATTTACAACCATTATACCACTTGTTAGTTTTATTTGTATTATATATACTCCCTCCGTAATGTTTTATTAGCTCTGATTTGACAAGGTCAAATTATTAAGGAGACCTGAGGAATATCCAAAACTATCCCTATTAAATGCTACGTTATTATTTAAATTAAAAATAAATATGCGTAGTATATAAGAAACATACATATATAGTAATATTATTATATTTAGAAATATTGAAAATAATATAAAAACAACTATCTTTATCGTCTGATTATAAGACCAAATATCTTTGTAATTATAAATATTTTTTTTAAAGGAATGAAGATAAATAAAAAATATATTACTTGTTTCTTTATTTATGGAGATACAGTTTAAGATTTTAGATTGGGTAATACAAAAAATAATTTATAATTATATATGATTTGTTACACGGACTACAATTCATGGATGTGCGGTCCAACTAGATTCCTAGAGTTGTATAAAAAGAAAACTATGTAATGCTTCTACCCTAATCTTCTAATAAGATTATTCTTCGCCTTTCTCTCTTATCTTTCTTTGTTTCATCAGTAATTCTCCTTAAACACGTTATCAAGCACAAGCTCTTCCTTGCCTCTAAAGAAAGATAATTATTTTTTTTGGGTTCTGGTCAACTGGTATCTCGAAATCCCTATCGTAGACTGATTTTGATACTTCAATTGTTATTTTTCCCCCATTTTCAATCTTCCGTCAAAAAGGAGATATTTTGATTAATTATAAGGGGATTGCAAATGGAAGTTTAGGTTATATATATATATATATATATATATATATATATATATGTAATTAGGGATTTTAGGATCTTAATTTTTATTTATCCCGTTGAGTGCAAATCTGGGGAAGGAAAATGGTTTCGTTCTGAGGAGAAACTAAATATGACGAGAAATTTTTCATGTCCGATCCGATTCAGTCTATCCGGTCCGATCCGATTCAGTCCACCCGGTCCGGTCTAACCCAACCCAACAGGTTCATCTTATCCCGGGTCAACCACACCCTGTGCTACTCCGACCGTTTCACGTTGTGCTCCGTCCCGGCTGTGCGGGACCAACTCCCTCCCGGTTGTGCACGACCAACTCCGTCCCGATTCTGTCTATGTAAGTGGGTACCAAAGTTTAAGTATGTAAAACTGAATACTTAGTGAGCCTATTTATTTTTAGAACATGTTTAGTTCTGTTTTTTTTTTGTCTTAAGATAATTCCATGTCATATAAGCAGTAAATTTAATTATGATTGTTAATCATTAATAGTTTTCGCTTTAGTGTTATTTTGTTCTCTTGAATATGATATTGGCTATAATTGAATGATGTCTTTTTTTCAATTGGTTGTACCAACTCGATTCCAATGTATTTATTTGGAGTTTAGAATTACTTGGACCATTATTGCATACTTGATATTGTCTCCCCAAATTTGAACATTCCGTGGAATGTAACCACTTGCTCGATTATTAAAGAGTCGGTAGCAGGCCGGTTCTAAAGCCCGTCAAGTTACAAACCAGCACAGGGCGGAAATATTTTTTAAACTAATGTGCGCTTGTTTATTTATGGCCCATTATTTTTGGGAATTTCAAAAGTTTTAAAAACGTGGACAGGAACACAGAGCACTTACGGATACTACAAAGCCAATTAGCTACTCCTATTAGTACTTCTCCTAAACAAGCATAAGATAGATTAAGTAATCGATCAACCCTAGAGGATCTCAAACTGCATTTGACGCAAGCGAGAGCGAGATAGTAAAAAATCATCGAATCATGTCAAGTCCGAATATAGCATTTGTTTCCGTTCAGTTCATCATAGTCCATGCGGTAATATTATTAGAATCACATTATCGGGGCTGCAAGGGAGAGAGTTTTTGGGGGCTAAAATGCTATGTGTAGCCAAAAAATGGATAGGGGATTCAAGGTATATGAAAAAGTCAAACTATCCTCGCTTAAATTTCACTATTCATTAAAAAAACAAACTAAATCTATAATCTTCTCCTTCTCCTTCTCATTTACAAATCATGATGATGATGATTTTATCATGATGATTATGATTTTATCATGATGAAGATCATCAAAAAAAAAAACTAAATCGATTATCTTCTCCCATCCTTCTCTTCCCATTCATAAATTGTAATAAAGATGATGATTATAGTTTCATCATGATGAGAACGAAGATCATAAAGAAAACCCAAAATTATCAACTTTTCTTTCTCCTTTTCATTCATAGATCATAATAAAGATGGTGATCATCATAAAAAGTAAAAACTAAGAGAACCCACCATTTATTTTTGCTTTTAAATGGTTAAAAAATATGATTCTATGAATTTGGGGTTTAAAAAAAAAGTTTCTGAAAGTATTTACGGCTGGGAGTTCTTAGATTCCTAGCCGAAAGTACATGTTTCGGCTTGATTTTCCCAGCCGAAATCAGTTTTCTGATGTTTTTGGTTTTCAGAATCGGTTACGGCGGGGAAAACCCAGCCGAAACCGTTGTTACGGCTATGAAAACCCAGCCGAAACTGCTGTTACGGCTGGGAAAACCTAGCCTTAACTGGTTCTAAAAACAAAAAAAATCGAAAAAATGATTTCGGCTAGAAGTTCTTTATTTCCCTGCCGTAAAAAAAACGACTTGGAACATCATTATTTCCCAACCGTTTTTTTCTTTCTACGGTTGGGTCGACAAATTATCCTAGCCGAAAACCCAGCCGAAGTGCAGTTACGTCTGGGAAAACCTAGCCGTAACTGTTTTTGAAAACCAAAAAAAGAAAATCGAAAAAATTGTCGGTTGGAAAAACCAAGCCGAAACATGGACTCTCGGTTGGGTCGACAAACTATACCAGCCGTAATCTTGATTCACGGTTGGGAATCTAAGAACTCCCAGCCGTAATTACTTTAAAAAACTGTTCTTTTTTTTACCCGAAATTCATCGAATTTGATTTTTTTAACCATTTAAAACAAAAATAAATATTGGGTTTTCTTAGTTTTTTCTTTCTATGATGATCATCATCTTTATCATGATCTTTGAATGAGAAGGAGAAGAAAATAGTTTTAGGTTTTCTTGATGATCATCATCCTTATCATGATGAAATTATGCTCATCATCTTTTCACAATTTATGAATGAGAAGAGAAGGATGGGGAGAAGATAATAGATTTATTTTTTTATGATCTTCATTATGATGAAATCATGATCATCACTTCATCATAATCGTAAATGAGAAGGAGAAGGGAAGACTATAGTATTAGGATTATTTTTTTTTTATGAATAATGAATTTAGGTAAGGGTATAATAGACTTTAGGAACATGATGTGTTAAGGGATAACCTCATTTACTATTTCATAATCCTAAAAAGCCCCAAAAGACCATGGACTTTCAAAGCCCCAATAATAGGATTCTATTATTAAGAGGTCAGCATCTAATCCTACATGTTCTTTAATTCTTTTCTCTTTTACTTTGATACAATTTTTTGCTCAGTTGATACAATTTTTCTTTTGTGTGTGTTCTTTTGCCTAGTATTTTTAGGGCCCACTCAAAAGGAATTAGGGGCCACCTTTTTATTCCCATCCATTGAAGAAGGTAAGGGGTGTCTTAAAAATAGGAAATTGTTTATATTGTCCTTCACCTTTATACTAAATCTAAACCTATATCCTTTATTTTCATAATTATATCATTCCTCTTCTTCTTTCTTCTACATATTCAAAAAAAAAATTCATCATTTTAATTTTGATTGAAAACAAAAATCGTCGATCAAACAAATGTTATGATTGATTGTTTAAAATTAAATCCCAAAATTTAGTAACCTTAAAGTTGAAACTTAGAACATCAAAAAAAAGGAGTTAAACAAATAAAACGAATAGATGATAGTAGTTGTGATTCAAAATTAGGATTTGATTACTTGAAATCAAAAATTTGATCCGAAAATTTTCTTGGATCTACATTAGCAGAAGCATAATCGGTAGATAAAAATCTATTTTACCTATCGATTATGGTTGATGTTCTTGGATTTACAGTAACAGAAACATAATCGGTAGATAATAATATACTTTACCTACCGATCATGGTTGATGTTCTTCATTTCTTAAGAACATCAACCATAATCGGTAGGGAAATTGATCGTTATCTACCGAATATCCTTGATTCAAAAAATTCAATTTCTCTGTACTAAAAGTTACGCACAATCGGTAGATAATGGACACTATTAACTACCACTTGTGAAAGTAGAAAATTTCAGAATTTTATTAAGTTTTGAAATTTTGAATTTGGGGACATGAACACAATCGGTAGATAATAAGCAATACATATTAACACAATTTACTACCGATTATGGTAGTACCAAAATTCGAAAATTGAGTATATTCGGAGGTTAAAGTAACACACTTTACTTCCGATTATATTAGTATCAAAATTCGAAAATTTTAGAATTTTGGCAAAATCTCATTTTGGGGCCAATATACATTCGGAAGTTAAATTTACTACCAATTATGGTAATACTAAAACTCGAAAATTGAGCATATTCGGAGGTTAAGTAACACACTCTACTACCGATTATGGTAGTACCAAAGTTTGAAAAGTTTAGAATTTTGGCAAAATCTCATTTTTGGGCCAATAAACATTCGGAAGTTAAATTTACTACCGATTATGGTAGTACTAAAATCCAAAAATTGAGTATATTCGGAGGTTAAGTAACACACTTTACTACCGATTATGGTAGTACCAAAGTTTGAAAATTTTAGAATTTTGGCAAAATCAAATTTTGGAGCCAATATACATTCGGAAGTTAAATTTACTACCGATTATGGTAGTACCAAAACTCGAAAATTGAGTATATTCGGAGGTTAAAGTAATACACTTTACTTACGATTGTAGGTAAACTACCGATTGTGGAAGGGCGATATTGCCATTATGAAATACGCGAGATAAGGGCTAACTTCAATTTAGATTTGGATGACCCTATTTTATCTTATTGTTGGCCCCTAATTCCTTTTGGGTGGCCCCTTTGCTCAGTTGATACAATTTTACTCCCATAGTCATACAATTTTTTTGTGGCTGTTATCATAAACTATTGCATGAAATGGATGCTCCTCCTGTAGTTCGCAGTTAATACCAATTCGTCTTCACAATTAACTATTAGTATCTTCGTAGAACTGATTGGAGCATTTTTTTTGTTGAGTTTTTTTCTTGACATAACTTGGTCCTTAAATTTTTTTCCTTAAGCATTTATCAAAATGTGTTTGCTTTCGTTTCCAATAAAAAGGTTCTGCGCACTTCTCAATGTTCCTTACCGTATATCTAAAGGCATTTTATTTTAAATGTTTTATGGTACAGTTTAACTAGGTAATGAAGTTGTGGTTTATAAATTCCTACGTATCAATGTTATAAGGTAAGTTTCATTGAAAAAACACCTAATGAGCTAAAATTATTTTTACATTACAGGGCATTGGAAATTTTACGCACAAGGTCAGCAAAATGTCAGAGCCGGCCCTGATCGGCAGTTTCAAAATATACATTGCAAATCACATGTATTCCAATTTTTGTGGAAGAACTCACAATAGGTGATATGAGTCAGAAAATTTCCATTTCTCTACTTCATCAATGATACTAACGAACCAGTATATGTTGAAGTATGACAACAAGAGAAATATCTTTAGTAATATATTCAACCTAAAGTAAGTGGTTGACATGTGTAGTGAGATTTTCTTGTCCTGTTAAGATAAAGAAATTTTCAAATTAAGCTAAATGTAGGAAAACTGAAAATGGAAATGACCCCGGAGTAATGAGGGTTAGACGTACCGACTCATATAAAACATGTGAAAAGGGGCATGTATATCATGATACAAAGATGTATTTTTTTCCCCGGTAGTAATGACACCAAAATAAGGTATCAATTGAATATGATATGAAGCTAAGATGTAGTTCTAGCTAAAGAGTGGTGAATGAATCTTCTTACCGTTATTGGTACAAGAAATGCAACGCGGGTACCATAATAACAACCAATTTCATGGGAAGGTCATACTTTAGACATCAACTTTAATGACATGAAGAAATTTGCATGGCCAATTGACTATTTATTTGAACTAGATCTAATGTCTGCGCTTATGGAATGAAAAGTACATCATTCCCACAAGATATAAATTCTCTATAGAACTTGAGATATATCCAGATGAAAAACATATCATCCCCCTTGAAACACAACATATATTCACTCTAAAATACTTGAGTTGAATCTCACTTTTGATACTAATATGGCCACACCACTTATTTAATATCTCAAGACTCAATGTCTAACAGATACTGGTTTCCCTCCCGCCATCTTAAGGAATTTAACCTAGTTGTTGAATTATCTCCCCCTATTTTAATAGCAACAACTTAAACTAAAATCAGCTAACATTCTGGTGTCACGTCGTATTTTTGGTGTCACGGAAATCTAATCTCACCCGTTGGATTTAATCTCAGCGTTTTTCTTCCCAAATTACCTGTCATTGTTTCCATTTTTCATTTTAATCGAAATGCAATACTACCATCTCTGTTTTTCAACTGAGATTATCCTTCCTTCAATTCCGACACCGTCACCACCACCAGCAACACCATCACTACCACCAACACCACCGCCAAATCAATTCAACATCTCTACCACCACCAAATCAATTCAAGATTTCTACCATCAACAACATCATAACCAGTACCACCACCACCAAATCAACCACTGTTATGTACCTAGGTTACCCTGAGTATTATGTTGAGTGCCTTTAGAATTATTAGACATTGGATCCCTTGTTGTTAGTGGAGCCAGGCAGATGTTTCCATGTGTCTGTCTTGGGATGGTCGATTCTAGGGTACCTGATTAGTAGTATTTATGTTGTAATAGAGAGATAATATGGGCAAGCTTAATGAATGAACTCTATACTTCTTGAGGCTGCGTTCATCTGAACCAGATTCTTCTTCTTCTTGGTCTCTAATTGAGAAAGTTAGGTGAGACAACATTTAACTTCTCCAAGTTAAACATCTCATTCAAGTATCAAGGCAAAAAGATTGTACTCACTGGTGAGCCAGAACATCCAAGTTTGAAAATGATGAGTAGTGAGGCTGTAGATAATTACTTCAACAAAAATACTCATGGCATTATAGGTCAGCTATTCTCCATCTCCCCTCAACCCTCACCTACAACCACCCTTCCTACCATACTACCACTATTACAAGAATTCAAAGATATATTTGAAGAGACAAAACAATTACCACCCACTAGAAATATATATCACTCCATACCCCTCAAACCAAATTCAACACTCACTAGCCAAAGGCCTTATAAATGCCCGTACATACGAAAGGGAGTAGTTGAACAACTTGTAAAAGAAATGCTCAATTCAGGCATCATACAAGCCAGTCATAGTCCCTTTGTTGTTCCCATTTTTCTAGTTAAGAAGAAGGATTATACATGGAGGTTCTGTTTGGACTATAGGAGATTGAATAACATCACAGTAAAGGACAAGTTTCCAATCCCAGTCATTGAAGAGTTACTAGATGAACTAAATGGAGCATTGTACTTCACCAAAATTGATTTGAGGACTGGTTACCACCAGATAAGAGTTAATGTGGCAGATATTTACAAGACAACATTCAGAACTCACCAAGGACATTGTGAGTTCACGGTGATGCCCTTTGGACTAACAAATGCTCTTACAACCTTCCAGGCACTCATGAATGAAATTTTCCAAGAGCACTTGAGGAAATTCATATTAGTTTTCTTTGATGTTATCTTGGTTTACAGCTCTTCCCTCCAAGAGCACTTGAAGCATCTCCAAATCACCTTCTCTCTATTAAGGGCTCACCAGTTATATCCAAAGGTATCCAAATGTTTCTTTGGGCAGACAGAGCTAGAATACCTTGGTCACATTATCACTGCATAAGGGGTGAAGGCAGACCCAAACAAGATTGCTTGCATGAAGGAATAGCCTACACCTTCTAATATTAAGGAGATCAGGGGGTTTCTTGGGCTCACTGGCTATTACATAAAATTTGTGCAAGCATATGGAGCTATTAGTAGGCCTCTCACTGAGATTTTGAAGAAGAATTCCTTCTTATGGAGTGAGTCAGCCACAAAGGCCTTTGAGCAACTTAAGGAGGTTATGACTAAAATACCAGTACTAGCATTGCCAGAATTTTCCAAACAATTCACTGTAGAAACTGATGCTAGTGATTCTTGTGTGGGAGCTGTGTTGACCCAAGAGGCAAAGTCAATTAATTTTTTCAGCAAGGGGTTAGGTCCAAGAGCAAGAGCATTATCAGTATATGAGAAGTAATTGCTTGCTGTAGTTATGGTTGTTACCAAATGGAGACAGTACTTACAAGTGGGTAAATTCATTATACAGACAGATCATCAAAGTATCAAATATTTCTTGGATCAAAAGATTAAAATTGTACTTCAACAAAGTTGGTTAATTAAGCTGCTTGGTCTTGATTATGAAATCAAGTACAAAAGGGGAACAGAGAATGTAGTAGATGATGCACTCTCCAGAAGACCAGAGAACAATGCTGCATGTATATATAGCACTCTCCAAGTCAAATTGGAATCTTGATATCCTCTCCATCTATGCTCAAGATACCCAGACAAAATAACTCATTGCTCAGACCCTTGCATCATCTACTGGTAATGATAAACTCTCAGTAAAAGAAGAAGTATTGAGGTACAAGGATAGAATTTATGTGGGAAATAGCAACCAGGTCAGAAGCACCATCTTGGAGTCCATACATACTTCTGCAGTTGGTGGACACCCGGGCATACAAGCTTCTTATATCAGGGCAAAAAGGTATTTTTACTGGCATGTCTTGAAAAAAGATGCTCTATCATTTGTATCCTCATGTGATGTTTTCCAAAGGAATAAAAATGATCATCAGTATCCCAATGGACTGCTCCAACCACTTCCCATTCCAGAGCAAGCTTGGCAACATGTGACTATGAATTTCATAGAAGGGCTCACTGTTAGTGAGAGGAAGAGTATTATTTTGGTGGTGGTAGACAAACTCACCAAGTATAGCCATTTTATTGGGTTACAACATCCTTTCACAGCAGCTACAGTAGCTAAAGCCTATTTGAATCAAGTTTTTAAGCTCCATGGGCTCCCTTCTTCAATTGTCTCAGACAGAGATAAAGTGTTTACTAGCAATTTCTGGCAAGATCTCTTTAAGGCTCTAGGTACAAGCATGAACCTTATCGTAGCTTCCCACCCCCAAACTGATGGGCAGACAGAAAGGGTGAATGTCTTTCTAGAAAATTACTTGAGATGTGAAATAGGGCATCAACCTAGTAAGTGGTTTAAGTGGTTGGCACTGGCAGAATGGTGGTATAACACCAATTATCACACAAGCCTGAAGATGAGTCCATTTAAAGCACTGTATGGCTACAATCCCCCTCATATGGCATTTCCATCCACAACAGTCACTTCTGTTGCAGCAGTAGAGTCTTACTTAAAGCACAGAGATGCCATGTTGGACTTGCTTAAGGAGAGTTTGCAGAAGGCTCAAGAGAGAATGAAATTATTTGCTGACAATACTAGGACTAATAGGAGTTTTGAAGTTGGGTACAGAGTTTACTTGAAGCTGCAACCCTACAAACAAGCTTCAGTCTCATTGCGCGAGAACTTCAAGTTATCAGCTAAGTACTATGGTCCTTTCACTGTTTTGCAGAGAGTTGGATCTTTAGCCTACAAGTTAGAATTACCATCAAGTTTTAGAATCCAACATGTATGCCATGTATCTCAGTTAAAGAAACAGATTGGAAAGACCCACATACCATCACCAATATTGCCTGTAGTTGATCATGCTAGAGAGGTGATTATGATGCCAGAGAAGGTGTTAACTACTAGATCAATTACTATAAGAAGGAGGGAATTTACCCAAGTCCTCATACAATGGACTAATTCTGCACCAGAAGATGCCACTTGGGAGGACAAGTTGAACATTCAAGCTCATTACCCAAATCTCATCCTTGAGGACAAGGATACCTTCTAAGGAGGGAGTAATGTTATGTACCTAGGTCTCCCTGAATATTATGTTTAGTGCCTTTAGAATTATTAGACATTGGATCCCTTGTTGTTAGTGGCGCCCGGCAGATATTGCCATGTGTATGTCTTGGGATGGTCGATTCTAGGGTACCTGATTAGTAGTATTTATGCTGTAATAGAGAGATAGTATGGGCAAGCTTAATGAATGAACTTTATACTTCTTGAGGTTGCGTTCATCTGAACCAGATTCTTATTCTTCTTGGTCTCGAATTCGTCCTTATTCATCTTTCTTCGTCTAAACCTCTCTATCTATCTCTGATTCTACTCTTATCTCCGGATCTTAACTGACAATTGTACTAAGAACAGTACAACCATAAACATAATCAGTGAGTTTTCCACCACTACCACCATCAGCACCACCATAACCGGCAACACAACTAGCACCACCACCAAATTATACACAAATCTTATGAAACGGGTACATACGTTTTCCCCAATTCGATTTCAGTTCAAACCTAGAAACTCAATTCACCTGATTTTAGTTTAGGGATACATTCTTAGTTGTTTTTAGATGTTGTATTAAAAGATTACGTTTGTGAACATTACCTGTTTGTGTAAATGCCTATGAGAATACTATTGTTTAATTTTAGTTTGTGAACTCATTTTTATCATTTATCAAAGCCATTGTTTGATTCTCTGATTTAAATGTTGTTCAAATCGTATAATCGAGCTCCCCAACATGGATAAATTTGATTTCTTTAAACAAACTGACGCAAAGCTTAATAATCTTGATGATTTACTTGAGAATCATCGTTGTTATCATCGTCAATAATGTTATTCACGCGACTATCAACAAGATTATGACCATCACTACCATTAACAACTTCTAATGTCACATCTTTGCTTGATGACCAGTAGACAGAAGCTCTTGGATCAGGATATTTAGGTTTACCAATTTATGGTTTGATATGTAAAGTTTAGTATGATATTTTGTGGGTTTTTAATACAAAGTGTGTTTTGAATAAGCCATAGGCGCATGGATTTACAGTGTTGAGTGTCATATATATTTATAGAGAACACCAATTCAATCTAAGTAGCAACAATAAAATGACTTATGTATGGATCGTCATCAGTTCCATAGCAAATAATACTACTATGTACTTCGGCTTTAATCCTTATTTAAAAATCATAGTTTGGATATGTGACATATGTTCTCTAATCCTTACTGAAGAGACATGGTCACTCGACAATCACTTCCATTGGACCATTTGCGTGTGAGGGAAAGACGGATAAAAACCACTGGGATTCTCATGACAAGAAGTTGGTTGTGAACGTCATGCAGACTTATAATTCAATTTTTATACCAACTCCTAAACTTTAAATCTTCCCTTGATGTTGTTTCTTGTGTGTTGAGTGATTGGGTGGCTATATGCAATGGATGTTTTTAAAAACTTTATAGGCCATATTCTGTATTTTCTTTTATTACAAGTTTTTCTTACCTTTTGATGTTATATTTTGTCATTTTGAGCCTCACTGCCGCAGAGTTCGAGCCATATATGGTGGCAGTTGCACCAAGCCGAGAACAGTATTATATAGGCAAGGACTGCAAGGGGATTCACCCATGCCAATATGTGAGTGTGACCCATGTAAGAAACTTGAAGAGACAACATGTTTTGAGATGCAACTTGGCCACATGATAAAAAAAGGTTGGACTAATTCAAGGTAAATGTGTTAGTCTCTATTTAGAGTATTTAACTTTCCTTTTTACATATATCTGACCATACAAATTAAATACATCGAGCTAATCATAAGAATAACTAGACGTCTATGTGTTATATCAATGTTAGGGGTCGGTTAACTTCACAGCCGGTATAGTCAAAGTAACCTTACAATCTATACTGATGTTACTCCTTTCATCCCATGTTATAGTAATAAAAAAATCAATGTTTGTGCATATATTAGTTGGTGTTTAACCATATTTTGCATAATTTTGGTTGGGGCCTTCAGATGGATCAAAGTTGGCAGCAAAGAAGTGTCAAATGAAAAATTAGGCGTGGATAACAATCCGTCCATTGCATTGTAAATCGCTAACTGCATATGGAGGTTGTAAGAACCTTCTATTTATCCGCCAGATGCAATTTGGAACTAGGTTGGTAAGAGGGAGCGTCACACGGGTAAAATGGAAGGCTCTTACGAAGTAAGAGCTACTACTAACACAATAATATTGGCAGGTGTAGCCAATAACATCACCTGTTAGGGAAATGTAGAACACCAATCATTTGTTGACGTGCATCGCACGTGCATTCTACTTGTTTCCTTATAATGTGACTACGAGGATTGGATCATCGAGCGCAGCACTGCTCAAAATTTGTTTTCAAGATAAAACAAAGACGTCACAAAATCTCTACATGTACCGAGAGATAATCACAAATTGTTAAATTCCAAAGAAACCGATGCAAATGGATGTCATATGGACCCTCACAGTGATGCTAATATAATTGATTGCATCTTTTATAGTATCTAATATATTTGGAAGGAAATATATTTTAGAGAAACTAATGAGTCAATCTAGTGAAAAGAAAATCACTATAGTATTTGGATTATTGACTCCATATTGACTCCGACGATGAAATGTTGGGAATTGACTCATACAGGCTTTGGCTATAACCATAAAGATACCTGTGATATGATGTTCTGTTTACAAGAACTCAAATGGACATCCTTTTATTTATGTGAACAAGAAAATGAGAATTACAAAGATTGAAAGAATGCAAACTGACGGCATCTCTCACAATCAACTCTTTCTAAAATACTAGAAACACCACCTCCCCTCCCATTATGCTTTTAAAGTAATAAATCATGTAACTCATTTTACAAAGTCATTCTTTAGTAAAAAGGATTGAGACCATCCTAAGATGCAAATGGTAAACAACCCCTTCTTTCAAAAGAAACAAGGTGATATTTATGAACATATCCATGCAGAATGCGGACCATCCAAGTGATTTATGGATCAGGTGGATGATTTCATACTCATGAACAAATATATTTATAAATTAAGGAATGCAATCTTTGCAAACCGTGGCTAAATTGTTCATGAACTGATTTTTTTGAATCAATCCGATTTTGCTTCAATTGTGTCTTGTATACTTCTATGAGAATATAAGTAATTGAACAACTCTATGAGTAACACAATTAGATTCATTTGATTATCAATTAATATAGAAGTGTTAAGAAGAACATGGTTAAGAGAAAAGTGTTCATATGACTAACTTCGGTTAACTGTTATTGAGCCAAATCAATATACACGTTTAGGTACGGTTACCCATATCTAAGTGAAAGTATATTTCACTTGAGTGTAACAAGATAAGACCATCTAATAGTGGAAAGATATTAGCTTGAATCATAAATCAGGTTTCACCTAACGGTAAATATTGATTGCTTTGTTCCAAATCTATCAAACACTGATTTGAAGACTATATAAGAGAGAACTCTAGGAATTGAGAAACCTAAACCCCACAACTCCTGTGTGATACTAGTTGCGACTAGAGTCGATTCTCATTTAACCTAGGTTTTTCCTAAAACCATTATAGGTTAACGATTTAAAGACTTCATTGGAATTCTGAAGCCAGACCCAACTATTTTCTCTGTAGTTGCGTGTTCTGATATTACTTTGTTCTATCGTATTGAGTACTATCTTCTCTAAGATTTTCTCGAGATTTATCTCTGATTAGTAAGATATAAAAAGTAATCACAAAGCTCTTCGTCTCATTCTTTGTGATTCCACAATAACTTGTTCTACTACCATATAATTAAGTTATTGTGAGGTGATTGATATCACTAGGTTGTTCTTCGGGAATATAATACCGGTGTACCAATTGGTTCCTATTCACCTTGATTTATCTAAAGATGAAACAAAAAACTCTTAGCTATTTCTGTGAGAGACAGATTTATCTATTCAATAGACTTTTCTGTGTGAGACATATTTGTTTATCAAGTCTTCGACTTTGGGTCGTAGCAACTCTTAGTTGTGGGTGAGATCAGCTAAGGGAATCAAGTGCGTAGAGTCCTGTTGAGGTTCATAGGCGTAAGTAAAACGACTGTACCTTAATCAATGTGAGATTGGTTCGGGCTCAACTACATTCCAGTCCGAAGATAACTTGTAGTAGGCTAGAGTCTGTAGCGGCTTAATACAGTGTGGTGTTCAAATCTGGACTAGGTCCCGGGTTTTTTTTTTGCATTTGCGGTTTCCTCGTTAACAAAAATTGTGGTGTCTGTGTTATTTCTTTTCCGCGTTATATTTTCTGTATAATTGAAATATCACAGGTTGTGCATAGTTCAATCAATTGGTAAATCCAACCTTTGGTTGTTGATTGAAATTGATTGACACTTGAACCTTGGTCTTTGGGTTCAAGTTGTTTCTCATAATAATCAGGCTCACGAATTTCTATCGGTTTGATTTATTGATTACATTTATAAACAGAGATATAAGTCTTGGATATAGTTTCCTTAATTGAGTCTGACTGTCTAGTTGATTCTCTTGGAATTATCTTTGAGTTAGTTCATACAGATTGCCTAAACGAAATATTGGGTGTGGTTGTTAGACCTCCGCTTTTTCATTTTGTTTTATAATCTACTAAAGTCAAATAAATCATGATAATTGAGTATCAGAATTCAACGATTGACCCTTTAAGATTGAAGATTGATAATAACGAAGATGTCTACTAGGACTTCATCTACAACTATATGTGAAGACTGAGTGTCCTATTTATTAATTATTTCTACCATTCCATCTACTGAGATAATGCCATATGACGATGAAAATTGCAAAGAAGAAACTCGATTTCAAGCTAGTACTTGACAGATCTCGAAATATAAATTCAAGCAATGCAAGTTATAAATAACCTATCACATTATAGGTTGAGAACAATTAATTGTTCAATAAATCGTAATTGTGTAAGATGTTAGTAGGAGACATCAAAGTTACATTCATGTTCACGAACTGATTTGGTAATTACACGAACTTTGAGTTTACGGGATGAGTAAATCTCTAAATCGATTTGGTCATCTATACGAACTGATTTGGTCTGTTCATGAACTGCTTGATTTTGAGATGTTCCTGGATACTTTTGAATTCTCAAGTACACTAACCGATTTGGTTAGTACGCGAACTTATTGACTTTAAGTGGTTCTTAAACACTTTTTTATAACTTAAGTACATGCACTGATTTGAAGAGTTCGCGAACTTGTGAATATGAAAAGTTCATGAATTCCAAGACGGAAAATTATCCGCAAACTGTTTTTCCAGTTGACGAACTGCATTTGTCTTATAGACTAGTTGAACTCTATTATTGCTTGATGGTTCACGGGCAATTATACCATTGTTTTTAGGCTAACTGTTTGTGTAGGGGCTTGTATCGATAAATATGTAGTGCACATTCTTCTTTGTAATTCAATAAAAACTTCTCACATGTTTACATGATAAATCCATATTGAGAAGTTGAGCTTACTTGGAGTCAAAGTAATTCGTAAACGTAGAAATTGGTTTATGAACTCATCTTTGATTGCAACCTACCTAGCCTTGTTCATCATCATTATAAATAAACGACTCTCTGCATATTAGAATTTAGTCGTAGCACACTTTTCATACTTGTGGCTAGAATTTTCCTCTAAATACCTAGGTTTCTTCGAGAAACATAATAATGTTAAGACTTTTGAAGTCTTCACTAAAGGATTCATATAGCCCGATCAGACTATCTTTTACATGATATTTCTTGATGTACATAATCTTATCTTGATCATCGTAGTTCTTGTCTATTATAATGTTCGTCTCTTCTTCCATACGACCATTCAGGAACTATTGATCAGGGAATAAGGTTGATGGAAATTACAAAGTTCTCTTCGTCTCGGAATTTGTAGTTCCACAAGCTTTAAATAAGGTATAAATTAATCTTGTGAGGTAAAATCGATTAGGCATTTCTATAACCTTTTTAAGAGAGTAAGTTATCATAATTTTTTAGGTTTGCTTGTTAAAATCCCTCATCAGCAAACAGATTTTCATTACCTTGATTGAATATTCTTAAGAAAATCAATAGGATATCTGTTAAATACACAATAGTTATAAATCTTCACTTCGGATGAAGCAACTCCTACGCATGTAGAGGCCGTCACCCTGAAAAACATCAATCTGGAATCGTCATACGCTATTCGTCATGGCAGATTGTTCTTGATCCATGAAGAACATCATCCAAGAATCGGCATATGTTTTTCATTTTTATGGACGATTATTCTTGATATTCTTTATCCATGAAGAACATCAATCCGAAATCGGCATATATTTTTGATCTTATGGTCTTGGGTCCAAGGAAGTAAAGTACTATATACAAAGTTGGGTTCAAAAGGACTAAGACCAATTAGAACTTATCCAAATCAAGAAATTTTTATCTCCTTCTTGTAGAGAATGAAAAGATGAGCTCAACGCAAAATGAATGAAGTCATTTTGACGTCGGACGAAAAAGTTACGAGCAAAACAATCGATTAAATGCCTAGGTTCACAATAGAATGATAAGTGTATTTATGTCAAGCAGTTCAGGCAAAAAAAAATATTTGAAGATAAACTCTTCAATTTGAGTTTTTATTACGATCGACACATGTAGGGAATCTTACCCGCCGATTATAGACGCATTTTTATGCAGAAAACTACAGTTTTTGAGTTTTTATCTGTCGACACTTGAAGGGGATTCTATCCGCCGATTGTGATCAATTGATCATAAAAACGAAGAATATATGCCGATTTTTGATTGATTTTGTTGATGGATCAAAAACATCATGAACAATCGACTATTAAAATAAAGAACGCCTGCTGATTATGGGTTGATATTCTTCATGGAATAAGAACAATCACCATTAAAATGAAAAACGTTTACCGATTCTTGTTTGATGTTCTTCATGAATCAAGAACATTGGTCATCGCGTAAGTGCCTTATCGACCAATGACCAATTGCACGTGAACCCAAAAACTTTCAAATTTTTTGAATAAGTAGGTAATTTTAAAACCTTTTCCTTCTGACAGGTTTTGGCAGGAACAAAAATAAATAGAAAGTGTTATAACAAGGAAAGAAACGCAATTTTAACAATTGAGAATAATATATTAGTTTCATCTTTTCTAAATACCCCTTATCCTCCTCGTCTAGGCGAGCACAAAATTCAGTAGGCCTTAATAAAAAAGGGTCTCAAATTCGTCAAATTTATAAAGCATGCACCGAAAAAACTATCCTTCCCATAATTTCAGCAAAATTCAGGTTCAGATCTATCATAGGCACAGTGGGCGCATTTGCCCACTGAACTTTTTTTCTATGTAATCTCAGCATTTGCAAGTGGTATCACGGATGGCCGATGATTCTTTCTCGCACCAAAAACCAGTACACCTCAATCACACTCTACACTCCCCTTCCTGTGGTCACATAAGGCGCAACCAAATGTCTGGCTGAGAAAGAGCTCCTCCTTGATATTTTTGACCTCTATGAAAAATCTAAATCAACTCACCACAAACAACCACCACAAATGTTCGGATATGCCTATGTGGACACAAGGATGAATAGAAGCCTGCCGTGTGGCTAATGATAAAGAAGCTTACCATATTTTATTAGCCAATCAGAATCTACAATGAGATTCTCTTATATCTCCCCTCACTTACTACATGTAGTACCACCACCACCACTCTTAACACCATCACCACCAAACAACTACAACAGCAACAACAAAAAGTTTTTCTAGCTCCTCTTTTTGCATTTCTCTCTAAGAAGATGGCAGCAAACACATTGAGGAGCTGTGGAGTTGCAGCAGTTTTCCCATCAGTTCTTTCTTCATCTAAATCGAAGTTCGCCACTTCAGTCGCTTTCCCCGGTGCTTACTCCAATGGCTCATCACGATTCACCATGTCCGCCGAATGGATGCCCGGTGAACCTCGCCCATCTTACCTTGACGGTTCTGCTCCCGGGTAATTCAGAATTCATAACCAAATTATAAAACTGATTTCAAGAATTTTTATGGAGCTGGAACATTTTTTGCTTAAATACTTATTTGTGTGTTGCAGTGACTTTGGATTTGACCCTCTTGGCCTTGGAGCAGTCCCAGAGAACCTAGAGAGATTCAAGGAATCTGAACTCATCCACTGCAGATGGGCAATGCTTGCTGTTGTAAGTTTTATGGTTAAACTTGGCTTGAAATTGTGGTTTATTTGTATGTTCTGTATGAAGCATTAGTTAAGGGGATTTTTTATGTTTGCAGCCTGGGATCTTGGTGCCAGAGGCATTAGGATTGGGCAACTGGGTGAAGGCTCAAGAATGGGCAGCACTTCCAGATGGACAAGCAACTTACTTGGGCAACGTAGTCCCATGGGGAACACTTCCAACCATCCTAGTCATTGAATTCCTCTCAATCGCATTCGTCGAGCACCAACGTAGCATGGAGAAAGACCCAGAGAAGAAGAAGTACCCTGGTGGCGCATTCGACCCCTTGGGTTACTCCAAAGACCCTAAAAAGTTCCAGGAATACAAAGTCAAGGAGATCAAAAATGGTTCATCTCTTACCCCAATTTTTTACCAACACTCATAACTTATCATCCGATTATTGACATTAACTTCTACTGTTATTTCAGGTCGTCTCGCTTTGTTGGCTTTCGTTGGATTCTGTGTGCAACAATCCGCATACCCTGGAACCGGACCTTTGGAGAACTTAGCTGCCCATTTGGCTGACCCATGGCACAGCAACATTGGGGATGTTTTGATCCCAAGAGGACTTTAAATTTGCCTAGATTGTTTGAAATTTGTTATCCCATAACCCACTGTAAAACTCCCACGTAATCATTTATAATGAGCTCTTAATTGCAGATCTTGTTTTGTAATTTTATCAGTAAAAACTTCTATCTGTATTCTTCATTCCACTACAAAATTGTGTGAAACCTTCTCTATATCAATGACACTTGCAACAAGAACTTAAACTACTCTATCATGTATTTTAAAGAAAACTCTGGGAAAATATGACTATGAAAGTAGCTATAATCCATGTATGCTGAATACGTGTTGATGGTGAAGAAGGCAATCCTGTTTAGATAACGAAGCCATAAATCAGAAAACCAAACTACTACTCCTATTAGTCTCTATATGTTCAACACTATAATAGTATGGAAAGTTTCTGTTCTTAAACAGCTCATCAGTAAACAAAGAAGTTACCTGGAACTGATTCTTTTGCTGAGGGTTCAACCTTTTTCAAATTTATTTCTTGTATACTCGAAGAAATGGAAGCTGAATTTCCAAGGTATGATCTTGTGAGCTTCTCGACTAGAATTAATCCTTGAGCACTGCATTTACAATGAGTTGCTAAACAAAATAAATTTGCAGTGGCCATATAGATTGTAGTTTACTGATTGTTTTTCTCGCATATAATGAATGATAAAATTGAACAAAATATCCTAGTTATTCACTCTTGGTACCTGGAACTAAGTAGGTGGCCAGCTGCATTTTTCCCAGTGTAAAGAGCATCAACCCATGTTGCATTAAGCAATGACTGCAAAACTGCAGACATCTTTTTGCTGGATATAGAGTTACTGGTCATTATGACATTCGCAGGAACTGCTCCAAATCTGATGCAAACAAACAAACCTGGTAAGGAAGATAACAAGAAACCACTAAACTGCGGCATTGATGCTAAAGTTTTAGCAGTGAGCTGAGCAGAATTGGGAATAAATGATAGCTTGAAGCCTAGAATGTCAGTACAATGCACTTCTTTTTGCTTCAAAACTTTAAGACCAATAACCGTCTACATCCTCACTTGAACAATTTGTGTCCTATGACCAAAATGTCAGTACAATTTAGTGGGATTCAATTTGTGTCTTATTGGTATAAAACTAGCACATTACCAATTCCAACACATAAAAAGAACATGAATTTGAAACTCCTCAATTTAGTGTATTGAAACTTACGAACAGTCGCCAGGATAACCATTGATCTCCCTGCAGCCCCCCTGGAGACAAAGATACCTGCGGCAGAAAAAAGAAGGAACTGCATTGAGTTGATAGCTAAAGAAAGAAACACACACATCTATGTAATCACATAGTCACCCACATGAAGTCACTCATGGACTTAGTCGACCAAGTCTGATTATTTGGACCTTCCTTGGAGAAAAGCAATGCAGTATCTCCTTTAACAAATGCAATATCACCCATATCCTCAACAAGGCAGCGAAAGGCACCTGAATGACCCGAATACAAATTGCTCTCACTACATGAACCATTTTCATTACCACACCCACTACAAATACCCTTACTTTCAAATTCCGAAGGCGCACAAACCTTGGAGAAAAAGCCTGTTACAATCTCCTCATCATTCAATTGTTGAGAACTAGTCAAATTCTTAAGATGATTAACAGGATAATTCCAACCCATAGCTGTTGAATAACCACCATGACAAGACCTTTTCCCTTTGAAATCCACTAAACTAATTTCTTCTTCTCCGTGTTTGCATAATTTTTTGTTCACAATTGCAACAGCTTCATAACTTTCAGCATGATTACAGTACACTTCATTTGCAATTGCTTTCATTGAGTAATTGAGAAATGCAATGTAAGCTAATCCTGCTTCTAAGTTTATTAAATCCGCTTCACCTTTTTTTATCGATTCTAAACATGCTTCAGTTGTTTCTCTTTTAACACTACACATTGCAAACAACAACAACAACAACAAATGAAATGAAGTAAGATTCAAACTACAAAAAAAAAAAAATGAAAATTCAAGGTACAAATTGAGAGACATTTACCATTCCCAAGTATAATTCTCTTTCTGCCCCAAGAGGTTCAAATAGTTCTGACAGTCCACAAACTCATCTTTCACAGCACACCACTTCACCGTCCACGGATCGGACTTCACTGGCGGCGGAGAAGACAAATCACCGGAACTTTCCTCTCCCAAACCCGGTGCAGGAGCTCCACTTATTCCCATCGCCGGAGACAATGCCGGTGGTTCCGACATTTTGTCATAATCCGGAGACAAACCAATACTATCACCAGATTCCGGTGCCGGAGCTGGTCCATAACCTGAAATTAAAATATCCCAACAAGATTTCGATAAAATAAATCAGAAAACCGACTTGGGTTTTGTTTAAACTTTGCAGATCCGATATGGGTTTTGCTTAAAGACGATGATCATACCTGTAATGGTGAGAGAAACCCATGAAAGAAGAAGAATATAAAGAAAGAATATACTTGTGATCTCCATTTGGGCAGTGAAAACCAGAGAAGAAGAACATAGTAATACCAAAGGTTATGATAATAGTTATTAACTTAGATTACTATTGCTTTAGAGTGAAGTTTAATCAATAAAGAAAACTGACAATGTAAGCAAAGTTCTGATTTTTCTTTTCATTCATCGCCGAACTCCCACGTAAATTTGAAAAAAGTAATCCATTATTACTTTGATTGATAGAATGATTAGTTTTAGATTACAATCACTATTAAATTAAGAACACCATAACCAAAGGAGGTGCCTTTTGTTTCCATTGACTGCATCTTAACTAGATCTGCAGCTCTCTGTGTCTGTGGTACAATTTGAGCCCGTCGACCCGCCCCATGTTTGATTGTGACCTACCAAACAATACTTTCTGTCTAGTGTAAATGTTTGGATTCACTACTCACCAATTTGCAAATTTTTGCAATAATGTTTTCGTAAGATTCTTGGTGTCTGTTAGTAAATGGGAAGGGAATGGTTGGTGAAAAACAAATAATTTACATTTGATCTCATCTATAAAGAAAACGTTTTCAATGATTGTTCACCAACAAAAGCTTAATGGTAGTACTTAGCATTTTTATTTGAAATCACTGGCTTATCTTTAAGCAAATTTAAGTAGGAAAATTGATGTTCAGAACTTTGAATCAGCTCAGCAGAAATGACTGCGTCTTCGTAGCAATGTGGTGGGGGCAATTGGGCTGACATGCTCAGCACGAACTCTTATCAGTAAGCACTGATAAGATTGCAGACAATTATGCTATATCCTTGATTCATTGAACATTAACAACCGTCCGTGATATTTTTATCCGCTTTACCCGTTTTCTTGGCCATCACTAGGCTGGCTGAGCGAATAAGATCTTGAAAAAGGAAAATTAAGCGAGTATGCTAATCTTTGTGTGCCCGGTAACAGCCATCGCTTATGGTTGATTTCACTAAATTTGATATTGAGCATGAGAACCCTCTGATGATAATTAATTAGTACCCTGCACCTAACTAAAGATTTCATAACTTTGTTTATTTAAGTTTGAAAGGCAGACAGAGAGACATTAAACATAAATTTTGTGTAAGTAAATGCTAAGACAAAAGGCAAGCAAGCACTCTGTTAATAAGGGTCCATTGCCAACATTAGCCGTTCTTCCCTCTCCTTCCAGCCTGTGCGTTCTGTTTTTTAACATGCATCTTCATCTCTCTCCAATCCTTTCCTGGTTGTTGTTTTTTCTCTCCTAAAGAAGTAAATATGACATGACAGAACCACAATCAATCCCACTTGCTTGCTTTCATGGTTTTTTAAAAAAATTGCCGAGATTTGCCTCCAGCCAAAATTGCCCAATTGCCCAAACCAAGCATACATGCCCATTACCCTAGCTAGCCAAATCTTCCAAAACAAATTATGCAAAACAGACGAACAGATACTGTCGTTAACAACATTTATGCATAATGCACATACAAACACAAACTACTGTAAGAAACAAAAGTTTTAATAATTTCATTGTCAGAAAGTCGTAATCTTAATTACCTCTTGCAACAGGGCAGAGGAGGAGGATGCCAAAGGATTATCATGTCTATTGTCTAACAACACAATATGGTCCGATAGTATACACAATTTCTCTAACAACAACAACTCTACGCACACCCCTTGATGTGAATGTCAATTACTATACATTCAAATCCAAGCCCTCTATCCTTTAAGTACCAAAGTAGTACTCTGATTTTGATCAAGTTGCTCAAGACATGTAAGATTTGTCGACAATTTGTAGGGCCTCCTCTATCTTAAATGTAAAGTCATATCCAAAAAGATATGCTACATAACATTACAATAAATTTCTCATGGTCTTTTTTGAGTTAACAACCTTTTCTTCTTTCCGTCCACAGATCCACTACTACTACCACCACTCTATAGTATTACAGATTCCATTTTCTAAGTCACTCCTCTCGCAAGTGGTGGGTCATCTACTCTATCTTTTAGTTAGGAGTTCTCACTAAACTAATGTACATAAAGTGAAAACTTTTATCACTAAACCAACCAATCACCTTATCTTAATTATAAAACTCAAAAAACATTGACCTTTTCACATTTTTGTGTCTTTTTTTCTTTTGCACTATCTTGCTCACGGACTAAGGTCAGTGATAATCGGAAACAAATCAGACTATCAGACGTTCGAATATCTGGTCTGGAACAAGAAAAATTACTTCTGCACGAGAAAATGATCATCAGTCATTCCAAAGGCATACGACAAAGAAAATTTCTTATAATTTTCACAGTCAACTCAACACCACGTCTTTGAAATGATTACACGGAAAAACTTGGAAACATTTTTCCACCGAATGTGGAAGCATTCTTTGTTGATCAGAGATTCCTCCTATGTGATTTAATCATTTAACCACCGTAAAACCGATCGGATGAGAGATCTCAAACATGGACCCAACAAAAAACAAATATATTCTAAGATATTGCAAATCGGCGTTTGTCGCCATTCTTATCAGTTTTCAGCACATTGTAGGACCCACAATCTAATCATCCAAACCTGCACAAAAATTCAACTCAACTCCATATAACCGTCTGATCAGAATATCCAACAATCACGACCATCCTTTTCGCTGTAAGTTGATGTATAAAACCATCCAAAAACTTGACTTCATACTGTTAACATATAACCAAACGGTCTTTTAAATATAAATCCAAAAAAAAAACTCAAGAACTACTCTCCAAAAATCACTGTAAAATTATTGGTTTTCAAATCCATGAAACAAGTATGTGATAATCAATAGAAGAAATCTACATCAAAAACCCAGAAAGAAAAATGGATTTTCAGCATGGGTTTTCTTCATTGATTCATCTCGTACTAGTTCTTCTTCTCAGTGTGGCGATGACTGAAAAAAGATTAGTAGTTGGATTTGGATCAATGGGTCCAATATCAGCAGCTTTTGGTGATAATGGCTTCTTCTGTGCAATTGATGCAAGTGGTAAACAAGAAGTATTCTGCTGGGAGAAGAATAACAGCACCTTAGCATCATCAGTCTTGGGACATTTTAATGCAATACCACCTGTTGCAGCATTAACAGGAGGTGAAGGTTTCATGTGTGGATTATTAGCAAACACTTCGACTCCATATTGTTGGAATTCAGTTGATTCAGGTACTAATCTTGTTCCATCAATGTTTGTCAATTCAGCTTATTCTCATATTGCTGCTGGTAAAGATCATGTTTGTGCTGTTAGAGGATCTTATTTTTCAAATATTTATTCCGGTAATGTTGATTGTTGGGAAATTAATAATGATTCCGAAAGACGATCCGATCTAGTATCGTATTTCGATCCGTCTATTAGTAATTTGGTTTTTGAGAAAATTGCATCCGGGGAAGGTTACACTTGTGGTGGTATTGAACATGGTGGGATTGTTTGTTGGGGACCTAAATCAGGTTCCATTGAAGTTTCCGATGAGTCTGATAACTACGTCAACTTAGCTTCCGGTAAAGATTCTGTATGCGGCATTTCTGAACTTACTGGTGAAGTGAAATGTTGGGGCGGGAATAATACTTTTGTTAATCCTCCGAATGGTACTAGATTTGTTGATTTGACGGCGGGTGCTCGTCATTTCTGCGGGATTCGGGAAGACAATCATGGGATTGATTGTTGGGGTACTCATGATTCATCTGTTGTTCCAAAAGGTTCGGGATTTCTGGCTATCGCGTCGTCTGGTTTTATTACTTGTGGCGTTAGAGAAGATGATTTGCTTCTTGATTGTTGGGGTTCTGAGGAGCCGTTACCGGCTGGTTATAGTCCGCCATTGCAGTTATCTAGTCCGGGGTTATGCACTGCTGATCCCTGTGGACAGGGGAAATTTTCGTTCAATGCTAGTATTCTAAGTGTGCAGGATTTGACGAGTTTATGTGTTCGGAAGAATTTGAATATTTGTGCTCCATGTGGCTCAAATTGCAGCAAAGGCTTCTTTGCATCTAGTCCTTGTAGTGCGAATGCTGATAGAGTTTGCACGGCGTGTTCGCTCTGTCAAAATAGTTCTTGTTGGGATGATTGTAAACTTACTTCGTCGTCTCACCGGGTGAAAATGCACCAAGTGAAGAAACTTGGTATCATAATTGGGTCTTCTGTGGCAGGTTTCATATTGGTCTTGCTTGGTTGGTGTCTTCTTCCGCGGTTAGTCACCGTTAGAAATGAAGAGCAAAGAAAAAAGCAGTTTAAATCATGCTTGAGAAAGCCAGAAGTTGAAGCTGACACCAATGATGAACTACAGCCTACTCTTTCTGCAGCTCTGAGTGTTGGTGCAACCCAGATTTTCCGTTTGTCAGAGCTAAAAGATGCCACCAATGGATTCAAGGAATTCAACGAAGTCGGTAGAGGAAGTTACGGGTTTGTTTATAAAGCTGTTCTTCCTGATGGACGGCAAGTTGCAGTAAAACGGGCTAATGCTAATACTATCATCCACACAAATGGTCGGGAATTCGAAGCTGAGCTAGAAATTCTCTGCAACATTCGGCATTGCAACATTGTCAACTTAATAGGATATTGCGCAGAGATGGGCGAGAGACTGCTTGTTTATGAGTTCATGTCCCATGGAACTCTTCATGATCACCTTCACGGTGAGCTTTCTCCTTTGAACTGGAATTTCAGATTGCGAATAGCAATGCAGGTAGCTAAAGGGCTAGAGTACCTTCACAGAGATTGTTTTCCTCCGATTGTTCACCGAGACGTAAAGGCTTCAAATATTCTGTTGGATTCAGAATGGGTTGCAAGAATTGCAGATGTTGGACTACTAAATCCGAACAACCGTGACCTCGACGGAGATTTGGAAAGTGATGTCTACAATTTTGGCATAGTTTTGTTGGAAATACTAAGCGGAAGAAAAGTTAACGACAACGATTATACACCTCCGAACATTGTTGATTGGGCATTACCCTTGATCAGAAAGGGCAAAGCAGCGGCCATCATTGACCGAAACATCGCTCTACCGAGAAACGTAGAACCTTTGCTTAAACTTGCAGACATTGCAGAACTTGCATTGAAAGAAGACCGCGGCGAACGGCCAGTAATCTCTGAGATAGTAATGTGGTTGGAGCAAATAGTGAAGAACGGTTTGACTTTGTAGTAGAGTCGGAATACTAATTTTGGGAGGAGCAAGATAATAAAACGGCATACAAACTTCGACAGATACCGAAATTCAGCAAGTACATTGAACTGTAAATTTTCTTATGAGCTACTTTGTATATTGCATTATTCTTTTTTTTCTCTTAATCTTCACAAAAAGTGAATGAGGTTTGCAATTGTTACGGCTAGTCTTTTTGCATTTTGTTCTTTTAGGATTCCGATTGTACTGCATGAAAAATCAATGGAATGAAAAACAAAAAGAGAGATCATCATCATCACTTTTGTATAATGTTTGCTTCTGTTCATTGAAATAATAAAACAAGCAAAAGCCACCAAATTTGTTGTTGTTGCGACTATTCTGTTCAAGCTATTCGCCATGTTAACTTAATGAATATCCATTGACTAGATGAGTCAGACTGCAACAGAATTTTCTTATCTCATTTTAAGAGTAGTGAATTCTGACTCGAGCTTGGGAGATAAGGTTTTTGAAGTAAGACATTTTGAGTCAACAAAAGGCTTAATAATGGAGGTCTTACGCTAGGAAGATGGGATGCAGAGGAAGTTTCCATATTAATGTTGGATTTTGGCTGGTCTGGTGGGCGCCGAACCGAAGCACGTGCAACTATGCAATGAACATGCGGTGGGGACTAGGGTGGTGTTTAGATTCAAGCATCATCTGACTCACGCCCTCGTCATTCATAAATGTATTTCTGTTTGACGCCATTCTGAAGTTCTGAGTGGCTACGGCATCCGGGAACATGAGTTCGTGGGGACCATTCTATTTTGCTCTCGTTATTGTAACCCGCTAGGCTAGGCTGATAGCTAGTGCGCTCCGCAGGGCTTAAAAATGCCAAAAGATGAACAACCCATCCAGGTACTTGTAATCCATAAGTTACTGACCGGTATAATCATTTGGAACCTATAAGGTTAAACCAAAATTCATTAGTAAGAGTGTGTTTGTTTTCTGTTAACTCGCGTCTGGATCGGATTCGGTTCCTGATTCGGCACGAGTCAGATGTCAAACCATTTATTTTTTATTTTGAGTCAGATCTGATTCGCGACCTAAGCAGACCTAACCCCCGATTCATGGGATCATGTCACTGACTCGCATTTCCTGAATCAGATCTGACTCAAAAAACAAACATATTGAGTCAGATCCAGACGAATCAGCAAGAAACAAACACACTCTAAAAAATTTAAGACCCAAAGAATTTTATCTTGTGACTTGAAATTTGCTCTTCAATCCAAATTTGCCGCGGGAACTTTGTATTGTTAACCGAGACCGGCCATTCGATCTATACCACTCAACTTCATAGAAAAACAAAATTCCATGTTAAAACTCATTTTAGTCTTCACTAAAGGCAATTTGGAAAGTAAATTTCTCCTTGAAAAATTAGACGTTATGAATAAACAACCCAATTATCCCGCCATTAGCCTCCCTGTACGTAGAGCCGAGTTGTCTCCTTTATGCAGTATGAGTTGCCATTAGCCAACCACTTGAGCCACCAATATGGCATGACTATTCTATTTCGTTATTTAAGGTCCCGATTGCGAAAGATTACCCATGTGTACATAGTATAAAACGAATCGATATCAATCATTATCGAAAGAGTCAACTGAACTTTCACGTCCGTTCATTGCAAGTACTGTTGAGGTACTGTACCTTCTAGGAATATCTCAACTACAACTACTTGGTATTTGTTTAACGCAATAATACTTGGGCATAAAAATGCCGACCATTATGTCGATACCATATGATGCGGATTGATGCATTTTGGGTTTCTATAAACTAGTGATTTACAGATATGAGACGTTGACTCGGTGGTGATCCCACCACCACTTTCTACGACTATCTTCTTATAAGAGTCTTTAAGAATTTAAGTCCATGTGATGTATGAAACCCAGTGACACCCACTATCTGGTGGCTTTGGACTATGATTTAATTGATGTGATTAAGATAGTGTGTAATTCATGCAAATCCAGCTTGTTGAAGGGGATTTGTTAACCACTTATCGACCTGAATGCTTATCAGAAAATTATGTGGAAATGTAGTGCACGATGGATCATTTTCGAATCTGCTATCAATATTCTCTAGCGTACGGTATGTTTTGTAAGTCAAAATTCCCACGGCCAAAAAAACTGAGAATGGTTTCGATCTATAATCTTGATATTATTTTGCAAACTCCCCTAGTACTTCAGTACCACCGTGATATTTTTGCTTCAAAAAGAAGAAAAGAAAAGAAAAAAAACGTGATGTTTTGTATTCAAATGATCAAAATTTAGGATATAAATCGGAAAGAATGACTAATACCTCGCTGGTACAATGGTAATATAAACTGGAAAGAATGACTAATACCTCACTAGTACAATGGTAAAAATAAAGCGATAAGAAAATCATCTTCATCTTAATTTACCGTAAAAACAAGTTTCTCATGTCTGTACGATTTATCTCGCAAGCTTCTATAGAGATAAATCATCTTCATCTTAAAAATATTACTTGCATTCAAAGAAAGTGAGCAACTTTCCATGTTTACGAATTACTTTGATTCCAAGTAATGTCTTGCTGCTTGGAATAGCTTTTCACGTGGGTCCCAAGATATTCTAGCAATAAAGTTATTTCTTTTGGTAGGCGTTGTAAGAATGAAAACTAAGTAATTTCAATAGAAATGTATTTCTAAAGTTTAGCTTCTATTTAATTAGGAAAAGATTAACTTACTCACAATAGCATAATACCGAGTAAGGAACCATTAAGCATGAGAGAAATTTGCGTTGTAATACAAAGTAAGAAGAGTATGCACACACAAATTTTTCAATTAAACACCTAAACAATACCGATTAAGAGTGATCTCATATTTTTCAGTAATAAGTTTATTCTTCTTCGCTTCCAACACTCGAACTGTTTCTCTACTTTCATAAAGACGATGTTTAAAGCTATTGAATGAGGTTAATGCATTTCTATGGCTTTTCCTAAGGGTAGCGTATTTCAACCTTAATTCTTCCAAGCTAAGGTTCTCAAATCCTTGAGTGGGATAATTATTTAGGGAAGAATTGAGATGCTCTAAGAGAATTTCAGCATCAGGGAGATTAGCTGCTTCATCTGAAAGGTTATACAAATCTGCGAACACAATAAAAAAAGAAGTGCGAATTATCGCATGAAAGAAGAAGAATGAAGAAAATGATAATCACATACCAATAAGTTCATTATTTCTTTCTCGAGCCTTGCGAATCAATTCAGAATTAGTTGAGTTCTCATCTTTAAGTTTGGCATTCTCATTTTCCAGCTTGAGAAGCTTTCTTTCATAATCCACAGAAATTGCGTAAGACAAACGAGCTCACTGCGAGAGTGTAAAAGAAGCATGATAAGTAAAAGGGGGGGATACTAAGGAAAAGTTAAAAATAAAATTGCAAATATTACCATAGCGCTAAGTGTAAATTGGAGATCTAGGTTTATCGCAGAGGCAATTCCACGAAGAGATGAATCCTCCAAGTTAGGAGTGATACATACATTTGAGACCATTTTGAAGGCACGATCCAATCCTTCATGATTAATAGTAGTCAGCATATCCCTGGAAAAAAGGTTTGATAATTCTTTCGCATAAGAATCAATTGACGAATCTTCTTCAGGAGCGAGAATGTCATCATTAGTGGATTCTGAACTTGAGGAAGAATCATATCTTTTGCGCTTCTTAGAGAGATCATCCATGGACGAAGTCGTTTTGGATGAAGACTTAGACATGGTTTTCTTCAGAGTGTTCTTGCCCTTGCCCGAAGTCTTATCACCCAAAGATTTCACCTACGCGAATAACCAAGATAAGAAACAGAGGCAACAATATTGTTAAAATTAAAAAGGATGTTTCTTACTTTCTTATTCTGCGAAGGTGATGCATTGTATGAAATTTTGGCCTTCTTAGTAGCCTGCAAAGGAAAAATACAGAAAAATAAGAAATTAGAGGAAAGATTATGCGAGATTTAGAATACTTATGCGAAAATTACATACCAATTTCTTTGTCTCACTCTCGGACTATGCGAACTTCCAAGGTTGATAAGAAGAAAGATTATCAGGAAGCGGAAGATCAGAACCATCCTCAGCTTTACCAGAAATGTAGGGACTTTATAAAATAGTGGGACAATTAAGCCAACTTGAATCATTAGATCTGCGAGCAATGTTATTGGATTTATCATTCCAGTCAACGTCTCGAATGATTCTGTTATCTTCAGCAATGTCGTCTTTTCTTCTTAAGCGAACGGCCCATTTGGTTGAATTACTTTTCATAAGCCCAACATAATAATGATTGAAGAAATTATCAAGAGTATATTCAGTGAGATCAATAACTTTATCGCGATACAATTTGTGTAGGATCTCATAAGGGTAAGAGGACTCTAATCCAGCTGCGTGACGAGAATATTCTAATGTTATTCTAATCGCATCACCACTCAGTTGAAATATTCCCCGTGTGAATCTCTCATCAGCAAGAATTTTATAGAAAAGAGGATATTCAGGATTATACAGGGGAATTGGAGGAATTTGAAATTGCTCTAATGAAACAATGACTCTCTGATTACTCCACTGTTCAGAGTTGATCAAATCAAAATTAATTTTGGAGGAATAATCAGTTGATGGAGGAAGAGAAAGTCTATAACCTTTCGAATGAAGTTCGTCTTTTAATTTGATAAATTGTGTCTCCATCTTTTTACCA
Source organism: Papaver somniferum (assembly GCF_003573695.1). NCBI lineage: Eukaryota > Viridiplantae > Streptophyta > Magnoliopsida > Ranunculales > Papaveraceae > Papaver > Papaver somniferum. The sequence continues at coordinate 76,644,259 of NC_039368.1, read as the reverse complement.
GCAGGAACCATTAAAGAATGGGAATGGAGGTTATTTGATAAAAAAATAGTAGCAGAGAAGATGAAGAAGAGTAAAAGAAATAAAAAAAAAAATGAAGAAGAAGATGAAGGAAGATATATAGGGAAAGTGTGTCCCGTTTTTCAAAATTTCTTCTCATTAATGCGAGAAAATGAATGGATAGAAACAAGCGGTTAAAAAGACGTGTCAAAAAATGAATGGTTAAAAAGACACGCGTAAACAAGGGATGACGGAATTCCGAAAAATTGTCGGCAAAGCAAAATGTGAAAAGACAAGCATATGCGATAATATATGGTGGGAGTTTCTCATATTGCTCACCCTGTAGAATAAGCGAAATGAGAAGAGGCAGAATGTAGGAGTGAGATATCGCACATGTTAGTAAGTATGCGAAGTGAAGACTATATAACTTAAACGAGGGAGATCGCACACAACAAGGTTGAGATGACGTAATGGATGATGTCAGCAAAGTCACGAGTAAAGTGTGAAGATCTGTGCGAAGTATGGTCTGTGCGAGAACGGGTGATTGTACATGAGAGAATGTATCGCATAGAGATTCCGAAAATAAAGGATCTCTTAGCTGTCATCCACTATGTAAGGTCTTATATAAAGAGGAGAGGTTATTACTTGTGGGAGGGTTCTTTTTGGTGAGTGTTAGATAAGAAATCATGAGAGAGAAAGTAAATCCAGGAGCAAGTAAGGTTGTTGTAATACTTGTATCCATCTTGTAAACCGACTTAAGTCTTGATAAATCAATGGAGAGTTTAGTGATGATTAACTAATATTGATTATAGTTATAGTGGAGTGTGGTTGTGAGGAAACTTGCAACTACAGAGGATTTAGACGCACTTCTGTTTAAACATTGAGTTCTATTTCTTTTCTTGAAAAGTTCAATTTCATTATCATTTGAATTATTATTTTTCAAAGCATAAACTAATTAATTATATTAAACTAGGAATAAGGTATGAGAGGATACATTGTAATCCTAGAGTCATTCAAAATAATTTGGTTTAAAAAAATCGGTATTGTGATGTTCGTCGAGAAAGAGCTTGTTTAATCGGTATTGTTTACGGTCTTTAATTGAAAAATTTGTGTGTGCATACTCTTCTTACTTTGTATTACAACGCAAATTTCTCTCATGCTTAACGGTTCCTTACTCGGTATTATGCTATTGTGAGTAAGTTAATCTTTTCTTAATTAAGTAGAAGCTAAACTTTAGAAATACCTTTCTATCGACAATACTTAGTTTTCATTCTTACAACGCCTACCAAAGGAAATAACTTTATTGCTAGAATATCTTGGGACCCACGTGAAAATCTATTCCAAGCAGTAAGACATTACTTGGAATCAAAGTAATTCGTAAACATGGAAAGTTTCTCACTTGATTTGAATGCAAGTAATATTTTCTTCAACTTTAAGCGACCTAGCCTTATTCATCATTATAAATAGAGGACTTGATCTCTGCGACTCAATTCCTATACGTTGTGCATTTTGTTGCTGCAAGACTCGTCATATATAAACCTAGGTTTCCTCGAGAAACATAATTAGGTTACGACTTTGAATACTTCACTGAGGATTCTTAAATCCCGGTCAGGCTATATATCTTTTATTTGATAGATCTTTGTTATCCGGATTCTTATCTTGAACACTATAGTTCTTATCTATTCAAAAGTTTTGTCTCTTCAGTTAAACCGTCCTTCAAGATTTATCGATTGAGAAATAATATTGATAGAAACTACAAGGAGTTCTTCGTCTCTGACCGTGTTAGTTCCGCAAAGATTACGATCTACACTTAATTTATATAGATCTTGTTAGGCAGAATCAATTAAGAATCTCCATAGCTTTTATAGAGATTAAGCACATATTTGTACCAAGTACAAGCATATCATCAATGTACAAGCATACAATCACACATGCATTATTCATAAGTTTAGTATAAAAACATTTGTCATATTTATTGATTTTAAAACTATTAGAAATCACTACACGATCAAATTTATCATGCCATTGTTTAGGTGCTTGTTCAAACTATACAAATATTTTTTTTAGTTTACAAACCTTATCTTCACAACTTTTCGCGACAAAGCCCTTGGTTGGTCCATGTAAATTTCTTCATCTAATTCACCATTTAGAAAAGTTGTCTTTACACACATTTGATGTATGTCTAAGTTATGAATGATAGTTATAGTAATTAACATCCTAATGGAAGTAATCCTCATAACAGGTGAGGAAGTATCGAAGTGTTAGAGCAATGCTCGGTTAAACCCACAAGCTTTTTTATCTCAAGCTTATTGTCAATGTTAGATGATCACAACTTTTTCTTTATTTTAGTCTACTAAGTCAACTCTCGGACTATGCTAGAATTTGGTAGTTGAGTATCAGACATCACCCTCGAAGACTGAAGGTCGACGGAGACATTTGAAGAACCTATGTATCAAGTATGTGAAGACTGAACCATTCTATTTTAATCACCGTCTTACCATTCTATCTATTGAGACTATGTCCTATGACTTCTAGTAGATCTATAAACAAGAAACTTCAAGTCAAGCTTATCCTGTTAAAAATCTCGAAATATTCTAACATAGATGTTCAAAGATCCTTAACAATATTAGTTGAAGACAATTTATTATTTGAGAATTAAGTTGTGGATCAATTGAAAATCGCCCATATAACTGATTTTATTATTTGGGAATGTTTCAAACATCAAAGAGATAAAATCATGAACTTCTCTTATTTCTACTCAGGGTAGGTTGGAAAACCTGTTTGCAAACAATAAATATCTGATTTCAGAAATACGTGAAGGTTGGTGAACCTTTTCGCAAACCGCAAGTTTAGTTGGGAAAAATTCACGAACCCGGTTGGCAAGCGTGGTGAACTGATTTTTTAAGGTTGGTATAAAAGACTTAAGGTTGGCGAACCCGGTTAGCAAACTGTTTCCATCTGATTTCCTAAACCATAGAACGATTGGCGAACCCTTTTCGCAAATTGTGTTCATATGAGTTCTCGAGCCGAGTAGAGTTGGCGAACCCGGTTCACAAACCGTAGCACCGTAACTCGTGAACTAGCCTAATGGTTGCAAACCGTCTCACCAACTGTCCTAGTAAATTTAGCAGATTCTCAAAGATTTTTTAATTATGTTTAGCATTCTATTAAACACTTCTAAGACTTCATTAATCACTTACACGTGTGAATCATGATTAAATTCTGAAGTGTTTTATGAACACATATTGTTTATTGTTCATATGGCATATTTTCTAAACCGAACAGTCATTATACATGGCTCCATAACCGGACCGTAGTATACATTCTTCTATTGTATATATTTTCAATACCTAAAGTGTTTTCTTGAATCCCAAGTTATCTTAGCTTGAATTCTAAGCAACCCTCAGTCTTGAAAATCTATAAATATAGATGCTCTTTCAACTGGGAAATTCAATCCCTGACACTTTGTGTCCTAGTTGTTCTAGAGTCGTCATCTATAAACCTAGGTTTCCTCTGAGAAACATAATTAGGTTTACGATTAAAAAACTTCGCTTTGGGAATTCGTAAATCCAGGTCCGACTTTATGTACCTTGATAGCTTATGTATTCTGATTTTGCTTTTATGTTATCGAGGTTTTCGTAATCTCTTTGGGGCAAGATAGACATAAAGTTCTCTTCATCTCAGACTTTGTGATTCCTCAAGATAGATTTCTGAAAATTGATCTTAAGTGATCTATTGAAGATTGTTCTTGAGAGGTGGTAAAAGATCCAGGCTTCTCGTCCAAGTGAGTGTAAGTGTTTCGGATTGTGAGGTTCGCTATCTTTGTCTATTGCAAACAGATTTCCACACCTTGATCTCTCGATCTAAACGGAAATCAAATAGGCTTATTTGTTAGAGGAAGGTTGGTATCAAAAGTGTTCACCGAGGTTGAAGCAACTCTTAGGCTGTAAAGGACGTCAGCTAAGGGAATCAAGTTCATAGAACCTTGCGAGGTCCAAGAGATATAAGGAGCGAGGTTGTAAATGAATTGCTTGGAGGGTTGATTCGGTCTCTGAAATGATGAGGGTATCCAAGTACACCACAATATTTTCGATATCAACCTATAAGTATGATAGCTTGTGTGATCGTCTATGGATAAAGTTGAGACAATACAACAACAAGGTAATCACTTGCTAATAGTTACGGTACAAGACCGATATTATATGATCATTATCAAGTACCTTGGATTAGCGTACAATGTATTTACTTTTAATTATGATAAAACAATTATAATTTTGGAAAGTAAAAGTAGACCACACAACAAGATTTTGTTAACGAGGAAACTGCAAATGCAGAAAAACCCCGAGACCTAGTACAGTTTTGTACAAAGAACAAAGCCAACTTCGTATAGTTGACACAAAGTAATCTACCCCTAGTTACTTAGTTTCCTCAGTATCCCTGCGTCTACAACCTCCTGGACAACGCACGTGAATCCCAAGATAGAAACCATTATCTTGAATTGTTTTACCAATGTAAAGTCTTCAACACTCAATGATCCTTTTGATCGTCTTCCAAACAATAAAGAAACGAAGCGGTTTGGTAATCACTCTATCAATCTTTGAATAAAAGATATGTTTAGTTTTGACAAAGGCTCTTCTGTTTAACAAGTAAACTCCTTTGTTGGGTTTAGATCAATCAAGATCTAGATTACCAAAATAATCAGATCTAGATTCACAATCTATCATATTCAGATACTGAAAAATACTACCAAATGATAGTTGTCGATCTATACGACTAGTTAATCAAATCTATCAAAGATTAAAAAAAACTTTTATTCGGATCCCAGCCGATCAAGATGTGTGCACTAATATCACGAGATGCGAAACCAATCAGAAATATCTTATTTTCTTCAATTGTACCTGCACACAAAACTTGATTCCACTTATGACCGATGACACACAGAACGGAGTCTGTTAACAATGGATGATCACGAGTTGGCTTCAAATCTAAAAACAATTTTGAACATCCCGTCAATCCTTTGATCTAGTTTGAGTAACCTTATGTCGGAAGAGAAGGCTCTCAAGAATAATCAAACTAGGTGCAATCAAAGGTTCAACAACCGTTAGTCAATCAAATCAATAATCGAAAACTAAATTAACAATGTAATTATGTAGTTTCTCACCAACGGTACTTTCTAGAGCTTCTTGATCAATAGAAGTCTTTAAATGAGCGTATGTAAGAGATTTCTCCTAATTATGGTACTCTCCTCTCCAGAATAGTATTACAAATAATACTATTAGTCGGCTCTACCAGAAACAACAAAAATGAAGTTTTCCTGGATAAGGATAGTTTTTAAGAAGAAAAAACTTCACTATTTATAGACCAAGGATGTCTGGACAATAAGGAAATTCCAAAACCGAAAAGATTCTCAAGATATGCAATAAAGTACCTAATTTTTTGATATTTGTAATTCATATCCAACCTGTAATTCCGAAATCTCTCAGAAAAATCTAGGAATATATACAGAAATAGACCTGTTCTGGACCCTCGTTTTCAAATCTAAGCCTCTTTTTTATTTCTTACAAATCTAAGCCTATCAAATCGATTTCATCCAATTCCGTTATCTCGGTCAATATCTCGTGCTGATCGATCAATATCTCGCCAAAATATCATTTGAAGATATATCGTGAATTGGAGAAGATTACAGTTATGCCCTTTCCATATTGTGTTGGAGATAACGACAAATATTCATCCCCATCTTCTTCTTCTTCTTCTCCTTTCCGTCTGGTAAAAATACTCTTCCATTTATTTTAATTTTTGCCGGTCTTCCATCTGGAAGAGATGAGTAACAAAATTCCGTCCTCGAACAACGACAACAAGAACAACGGTTCTGTGTGGTTTGATGTGGTTGGAATTGGTAATTACAGTGATGATTACTGTGTTAATTCGATGATTTCGACTACAACAAATCGAATTTGGGGGTTTTGGCATCAGTTGATAGTGGGTCTTGATTTAATAGCGATGGACAACGAAAATGGATGGTTTTGTAAGATGGTGAAGAATCGATTGAGATGGTGAAGGGATACTGTGAATCTGAGATTGTGTTGATGGGAGAATCGATTTAGGAGTTTGCGAGAGGATATAGATCTGCTGGTGTTTAGGTGAACAACACAAGAGATAGAGATTTGAAGATGGTAAAGAATCAATGGATGAGGCTGGGGTTTGATTTGGGGTTTTTAGTGTAAAATGAATCTAGGGTTTAAATATGGAAGAAGAGAAGTCAGATCGAAGAATTGGTGAAGATTGAAAAGGGGTTTTAGGAGTTGATACAATTTTAAGACAGGTTATTCATGAATTGAAGATGTAAGATGTTGTTGTTGCTTTTGAAAATTCAAGGGTTTGTGTAATTTTTTGAAACAATAAGAAAATTTATGTTGTTGCCATCGATTGGAGATTGAATTGGATTTGGTTTGTTAATTGAAGTTCATTAAAGACAAGAAGACGGTGTTGCTGGTGGATTTGATAAGATAATGAGCTGAACTGAAGGTGGTGATGTTTTGGCCAAATGGTTGATGCAATGGAGTCTGAAGCTGCAATGAGAAGGATATGGAATTGTGGTGTTGGTTGAGCATAATTGGTGGTTTCTGTACGTGCTGAAATTAATGATGAATGCGAAAGTTGCAGAGAGTGGTTGTTGTTGCGAGAAATGATGTAATGATGATGTTAGGTCAAGAAGCTACAAAAATGATGCTGGTGAATTGGATTGGTGTTGTGTTGCAGTTGAGTACAAGAACAAGGGTCTTCAATTCAGTGAAGTAGTGTTCAGCTGACGCAGAGCAAATTGTGTTGGTTGCAGTGTGGTGATGATGAATGAATGTGTGTTTACAGGGAATGGTGGTTAAATAGGGATTATTTAGCAGTTGATCTCAAACTGAGCTAGGAGTTGCAGGTGGTGTTTGAGTTTTGGAAGGACGATGTGTGAGATGTAGGGATTATGATATCGAGGAATGAGCTGAACTGGGAAGGTGCTTTGGTTTCTGGATTTTATGAACTAGAAAAGCTGTTGCTGCTATGGTTTACGGGTTGTAGTGTTGTTAGCTACTTCTGATGGTGGCGTTGTTTCGTTGGTTGATAGCAGTTTGCAGGCTTGCAAGTCTGGTGCAGTGGTCGTTATAATGGATTTGTGCAACTGTGACTATATGGATATATAAGTTTACAAGAAGATGGTGGATGCTCATTGATGGCTACGGCAATGAAGAGATGAGCGAGTTTGGTGGTGTTGTTCTGAGCTAGTGTATGTATAGCTGCAGGTATGGATGGATGTGTTGTAGTTGAGATTAATTGGATGGAGGATACAAAGATGATATGGTTTGACAGTGCTAATAGGGTGCATGAATGAAGGAGATGATCCTAGGCCTTCGATTTTTTGTGGCTAGAGTTATTACACGTGTACTTATAAACAAGATCTTAGCCATTCACTTGATAATATAATCTCTGTCGTTGATCTTAGATGGGGTGATTGAAGGACTAAATCGTCTTTTGAACTGGTAAAATATGGAGATGTAGCAGATAACTGCAGCTAACTTTCCATCCACCAAAACTGGCCTAGTTTTGTACGAATTAAAGGCTTAGTTTTGTAAACCATAAAAAAAAAGGTCTAGATTTGTAAAAAGCCCAAAAATCTAATATTAGCTTAGCACTTGACTAATATAACTTTTCTAAAGATATGTTTTAATTGTTGGAAAATCAAAACATATAAATTCAAAAATCTTAATTAAAAGATTCTCCAATATTTCGGCTTGGGATCACCTTGAGTATCAAGGAATATCTTTGAAAAATCAATGTTAAAAATTATGCACATGTCCAAATTATGCCGACATCTAGAACTTTAGAAAACCCTAATTCCAAAATCACATAAACCCTAAAGTATATGTGAATATCGAAAATCGGTTCTACCATGACTTCTAACATAGGTTAGGATAGGTTCTACCATGACTCCTAATATAGGTAGGGATCTGTTCTACCTTGATTTTCAACAAAATTTAGGATCGGTTCTACTTTGACTCTCAATATAGGTAGGGATCGGTTCTACCATGTATCCTGAGATAGGTAAGGATCGGTTTTACCTTGACTCCCAGCATAAGTTAGGATTGGTTCTAGCTTAATTCCCTCCTTAGGTACGAATTGGTCATCCAACATATCTTAAAAGAAAACCTGACCAACACACCTATTGATTTCCTTTCGATTACAAAACAAGTTCATATATATACTTCCTTAAACCAATGTAATAAAACATAGTTTCCTAGGATGAAATCATACTTACATTTAATACATAATCAAGTAACAAGTTACATAGATTATGTCGATTCGCATTTACGAAGTTCAAAAGATAAATGTTATACTTCGTAATTCAATATACCATATCAAAGCATTCAACAAATGGTATATACTTCCTTGACACTTTGATCATAATAATATGACCAAGTCTAATACTAGAGTATCATATATAACCTCGCGTGTTATGTTTTCAATCTTAAACGACTTGAAGGAAATGATAGGAATTGAAACAAGTCAAGTCAGTATTACTAACCTCAAGTGGAAGGATGATGTATTCGTTGTAGTCGTTACGTCTTCGCGTTCTTCAGGTCTTCGGAGTAGTACTTGTATGTCTCAACATTCCTAAACATTCTAGTCTAACCTAAAGGAAGTTAACTATAGTAATCTTAATCAAGCAACTATATTTAAATTTTTGATATTAAAATATAACAATCAAACTTGACAACCTACGCTTGGTGGGTTCAACCGAGCAAAAAAATCTACATCTTCTTTCTGTTTATAGCCTTTAGCTATTAACCTGAATATTTCGACAGTTTCATCTACCTTATGTTTCCTTTTAAAGATCCATCTACAACCTGTGGGCTTACACGCTAGAGGTAGATCTACAATCTCCCATGTGTCATTTTTTCAGATGGAATCCATTTCACTAATGGCAGATTATGGAGCTTCAGAAGAAGTCATGGCTTTTTTATAAGTATGTAAATCATAATCAGATAGGCATGTAATGAAATCATATCCAAATGATGTTTTGGTTCTAGCCTTTTTATTTCTCCTAGGCTCAATCTCTACTTCATCTTCCTTTAAAGCTAAAGTCTGACTGGTTGAAGGGGCATCTAGGGAATCAGCGCATCTCTTACGAGAGTCATCTTTTAATGGAAAATATTTTCAAAGAACACGACACCCCTAGACTCCACATTATATTCGCACCAATTTCAGAAATTTCAGAACTCACAACCATAAATTTATGTGTTGTAGTATGCTCAAGATATCATATGAAGACAAAGTCAACATTTTTGGTCCCATATTGGTTCTCTTAGGAGGAGGAATGGCAAACTTAGCCAAACACCCCCAGACTTTGAAGTATGCATAGGAAATTTATCTACCTCTCCATAATTCATATGGAGTTTTATTTGATCCTTTAAAGGGTACTCTAGTCAGGATATAACAAGCTGAACCGACCAACATGACATTCTTCATCTCCTTAGGAGTATGATTCTTACATTCAGTTACACCATTAGACTGTAGTGAATAAGGAGGTGTTACCTCGTGTTTTTATGTCATGTTTTATACAAAATTATCCTATAGTAATTTTATACTCACCACCACTTACAGAACTAATATTTTTAGTGGAAGCATTCGTTTGGTTTTCAACTTCTAGTTTATACATCTTAAAGGCTTCTAAGATATCATCCTTACGACAGAGAACGTTGAAGGAGAATCACGACCACCACCCTCCTCCCCCTCCTTCAACCTCAAAAAATTCACATTGAAAATCACCAACTTCATTTTATGTCTTCTTCACCACAACTACAAAATCACCATTGACAGTTTAACACTATCTTCAGTCCACTTCTTAATAGATTGGATCACCACCAACACCATAACCAGCACCAACATCATCACCACTACCATTACCAGGTACATAAGCATCCTTTTTTTTCCGGTTTCGAATCAAATTTTGATTGTTAATCCGATTTTGATTTCAAATCCAATTTCACCAGGTACCCTATTCGATGAAGGAAAACATACAATCGCTAGTAATTTCCCAATTCTCTCTTTTTTATATTTTATTATTGTCTGGTTGCTTGGTCTTAAATTAGATTTAAAGCGTAATTTTAGCTTATAAGGTAGTAATCATAATCTCTTACTTTCATTCTCGAATTGTTTGGTCTCTACGGGTTCAGCATGTAAAATCCTATTCAAACTAGGTTTGTGTACTTCATTTCTTGTTCATAGGCAAGCAAGAGTTGATGGTAACGGAATACACACAGGCTTAAGGAGTTCAGTTGACTTTAGATTCATCAAATTGAAATCTCCAATTATTGTACATGTTGTTTTATTAACATCAAAAGATTGGAATAAATGTTAATGTCTTATTTCATAAAGATACTTGAAACACAATAAAGAGAAATGTAATTCATTTCCATTAAGTTTTTATTGGGTATCTCATCTGGATGTGATAATCGATTAGAATTACCTCTACTATAGCATACACCTCCATTTACGGGTATTTGCAACCTTTTTTTCACCAATTTTTTCAACCCACTTAAGTTACTTTTAATGAACTTTTGTTTGATTCTAAGTGAAACCGGTGTCTACTCAAGCTATGAACTTTTGTCTGCAATTGCTTACTAAAATATGATATCCTTTCTTTATGAGATGTAAGTTGTGTAAGGTTACTATGTTTGTTTGTCTTTCCGCCACTCAGTACCATATACACAATAAGTTCATACAATTAGAATGAGCCTGCGAAGACAAAATTTTAAATTTCCAACCAGACCCATATTCACAGCAAAATGCGGCAAGTTCTAGGGTTTTCCTTGCGGTAGCATGATAGCCCAGCTCCGCACACTAGATAAACGCTAGCTTGTTTGGCTTAAGTTTTAGAACCTTTAATATTTTTCGCTTTTGATATTTTTGTTGAGTTTTGGGTTTGAGTTAAATTAATATATGATTTCCTGTTGTGCTTTAATAGAGGGTCGGGTCCGCCGTAGTCCCAGAATTATAGAACAAGCTCGACAAGAATCAATGGTAACATAGGGTCAGGTTCGCAATGCGCGCGTGTCTTTGCATATATGCAGCATATATACATGTTTTTGACTTTATTGGAGAGTATAAAGCAAAATCAAGTAATGGTAACTGAAAACAAATTCAACTGCATATCTTACTGAATAATAATCTTTCTCTATGGCACAAGTTTTTATTCTTACATTGCACACTTTAACTTCCAAGGATGAAACTTGGTTAGTAGGAAAATGATGATTTCTTAATTTCTCTTACTGACATTATCGTTAAAATCTAGGTGTTAGAGCATTGCTCGGTCGAACTCGCATTCGTTGCTATCTCAAGCATGTTTGTCAATGTTAGTGATCAAAACTATAAGTCTTGATTTCTAGTATACTATAGCTAAGTCTCGGACTAGGATAAAAAGTATAGTTGAGCTCAAGAACTCCATGGCGAATCATCATACAAGACGAAGAACTACTCAAGGAACTGGTGGAACTTTATCGACAAAAAGGTATGTGGAGACTTGAACTTATCTATCACTCAAAAGTCTATCTACTCTATCTCCTATCTTGAGACAAAAGTCGCTTTGCTATATAGACTTTGATTATACACATTTGGTATTTCGAGCCGAGTTTATCTCGCCTATCTATTTCTCGAAATATGTGTTGGTAAGATTTAGTTTTAACCAAGTTCATCTTTACCTAGTGACGAAAGTCATGTCATGTTTCAATCACTTTGAAAATTTCTCTGACGAAAAATGGTTTGTGAATAACAACTATATAACGTCCTCTAAGAATGTTTCAATGATTGAAATGAGAGTTTAGATTATATAACCAATGATGGATATAAGCATTGTAAGTACTTATTCCTTGAACCGAAGTTTGTGAACTTTGTTGATCAAGAGAACCGGAACAAGAGCCGTGAACTAAGTCCACGAACCCAGTCCACGAACTGGCGGAAGTTCTCGACCCGAGAAAATCTACTGGAGTTTGAGAACTCCTTCCGGGAACTTAAGTCCGCGAACCCAGTCCGTGAACTTGAGTTAGGTTATATCTAAAGACGATTGTTTGTGAACTCATGTTTATATAAACTAAGGAATGCTAATTGCAAAGCGTGGCTATAAAGTTCATGAACCGATTCGAGTGAATTAAATCGTTTTTGCTTCGATTGTGTCTTGTGTAGTTACATAAGATTTCCTTGTAATTGAACAACTCTCTAACTTGTTCATTTGAGTTACTTGAACTATTTATGGTGAAGAAGAATATGGTTGATATGAATGCTCATATGGCTAACCATTTGGTTAACTATTGTTGAACCAAAAAATGTACATGTTTGGGTACGGTTACACAAACCTAGAAACGTGCATTTCATTTGTGTGTAACAAGATAAATTTTCGATCTAACGGTTGAAAGATATTAGCTTGAATCTAATCAGGTTTTCATTTAACGGTGAATATTGAATGCTTTGTTACCAAGCTAACATTGATTGCAAACCCTGATTTGAAAGACTATATAAGGGAGAACTCTAGCAACTGGTAAACCTAATCCCCACACCCTACGTGTGATACTAGTTGTGTAAGCTAGAGTCGATTCTCCTTTAACCTTTGGTTTCTTCTTCTAAACTAGGTTAACGACTTAAAGACTTCATTGGGATTTTGAAGCCAGACCGATACTACTTTCTCGTAGTTGTGTGATCTGATCTTGCATATTCTATCATACGAGTACAATCGTAAGGATTGGCTTAAGATTGATATCTCTGATAGGTAAGATATAAAAGTAGACAAAAACATCTTCTTCTCATCGTTTGTGATTCCACAATATCTTCTTTCGCTGCGTCGATTAAGATTATTGTGAGGTGATTGATAATACTAGGTTGTTCTTCGGGAATATAAGTCTGGGTTATAAATTGATTCCTGTTCACCTTGATTTATCAAAAGATGGAACAAAAACTCTTGGGTATTTTTGTGGTAGACAGATTTATTCAATTATATAGACTTTTCTGTGTGAGACAGATTTGTTTATTAAAGTCTTCGACTTTGGGTCGTAGCAACTTTTAGTTGTAGGTGAGATCAGCTAAGGGAATCAAGTGCCTAGCATCCTGTTGGGATCAGAGTCGTAGGAGCATAATTGTACCTTGGATCAGTATGAGATTGGTTGGGGTTCAACTACAGTCCAGACCGAAGTTAGTTTGTAGTAGGCTAGTGTATGTAGCGGCTCAATACAGTGTGTGTTCAATATGGACTAGGTCCCCGGGTTTTCTGCATTTGCGGTTTCCTCGTTAACAAAATTCTGGTGTCTGTGTTATTTCTATTATGCATTATATTTTGTTATATAATTGAAATATCACATGATGTGCGTTGTTCAATCAATTAGAATATCCGACCTTTTGGTTGTTGATTTAAATTGATTGACACTTGGATATTGGTCTTTGGTACCATCCAAGTTATCTCTCTAGCATTTGATAAAGAATCGCATATTTCTATTTGCTTGAGTATGTATCAAATCGAGAGATTGAAATATAAACTCTTTGATATACTTTTTATCTAGATTGAGTCTAACTGTCTAGTTGATTCTCTAGAAAGTATATTGGAGTTTGTCCATACAGATTTCTAAGCGAAATATTGGGTGTGGTTGTTGTACCTTTGCTTTTTCAATTGGTATCAGAGCAGGCAAACACGTTCAAGACCTCAAAAATTTGTGTATGTGGCGATCTGACTAGATGGACAGTAAAATCTCTATGAGCGCCTCACCAGGAATAAACCACAATCTCAGGGAATGTTCTAAAACCCCTGTTATTTGCAAAAGGAATATTGATGGAACTATTAGCGACCTCTTATGGGAAAATGCAATGCGTGAAGAGTTAACTCAATTCCAAAGACAAGAAGTATGGAAACTTGTATCTTGTACTCCAAATGGAAAGGTAAAAATTCTTGATCAAAATTTTGTTCAAACCTTTGCATTCAATGTTGTTTCCGACACAAGTGAAACCTCTAGCTTGTCTTGGGCTGATGAATGTTGTTCAAATGGTGATTGGTTTGATAAACCATTGATAACAGAAAGGATCAAAGAATTTGTAAAAAGGAGACTTAGATGTGATATACATCTTTTGTCAGCATTTACTGCTAATGATTCTGTGAAAGAAAAATCTTTAAGTGTCAACGGTTTGAATACGTCTGATGGATGTGATGAACCCTCATCTCATGCAACAGAAACATCCTCATACTCAAGTTCCGATCCAGAATTTGAGTCTGACATAAAGATTTTTGAATTCTTGAATATAGAGGTTCTTCAAGAATATCTTCAATTAAAAGCTTCATTGAAGAAACTAGAATCATTAATCCAGGTGAAAACTCTTGAGATAGAATGTCTCAATGATGAACTCACCAGAACCATTGCTCTAAAGGAAAAAGAGATTAACACTCTTAAGGATGATCTACAAAGATTATCTGGAAGCTCTGACAAAATTTCAGCAATGTTATTTGGTCAGAAATCCTTTGGAAACAAAAATGGTTTAGGATTTAAAGGCAAAACTGCTGGCATTGTCAACCCTGTTGTTTCTATTGATCATGGAATAAAGGTTGACAGTTGTGATAAACAGAAGGCATCTCAACAAGATAAAGTATCCTTGATTTGTTTGTTTTGTGGAAATGCAAATCATGTTCAAAGCACGTGCTGGAGATTCAGAAGGAGCAATAAGAAAATCACCAAACTGCAAAATAACATGCAAAAGATGAATCTGGATAATCAACATGGGTCTCATCAAAACAGTGCTTCCAGAATCAGAAGAGGTAGGAAATATTTTTATGCAACAAACCTTGGTAAACAAGGGGAGCGTTTGGCTCACAACGTCTCTATCTAATACCAGAGACGTTCGCATCCTCATCTTTAACTTGAGAAAATGGGGTTTTGCGTCTTTGTGGCTCAAGTATTGTATTTATTTTTGTTAAGAAAATATTCTCCTAACAATATAGATAATGGATCATTAAACTACAGAAGACTTATTCTTCTAGGGTTTATACGTTCATAAGTCTATTTATAAATTTTTTGTAGACCTCCTCTTTCCCTAAATATATACATTTTCATGGCTCCTGTAACTAGAAGCACCACAAGCAGGGATGTAGTCGAAGTAGCAAACGTGTATCTGTTTAAAGGAATTTCTTCCTCAAAAGTGAAGGCTACAAATAGTAGAGAAGGTTCTTCCTCTAATTGTTTCTTGTCCTTTTATCAGCTTGATGATAACTTCAGGGACTTGGTGAAAGAATTCATTAACAAAAGAAACAATTTAAAATCTCAAATTATTTCGTGTTTAGAAAAGTTAATCCACTATGAATGAATGTTATCTCAAACAAAAAACACCGTGCGTGAACTCAAAAGAGAGCTTAGTGAGTTGACAGATATTTCTGAAGATTTGGAGGAACTGAACGATCCCATAATCAATGGGTATTTCAATAATGATAAGGAATTCTCAATAGATGCTCTGAGAAAGATCTACAACGACTAGTAAGTCTTCAAATGAGAATTTTATTTTCTTGTTTTATTTAGAAGAATAACTAGAGTTTGGAATAGCAATTATTGTGATTACACATAGCTATGTCCAACGTTTTCATCTTCATGTTTTTAGGTTTGTTTGTTTAAATTCTAAAACTGTTTGGAAGATGATTTTTGCAGTATTAATCTTTATGGTTTTATATATTGCAAGTTGTTATGGGATGTGTGTTTGCGTCCGTGAACTGCGATTGTTCCATACATTGTCGAAAGTTAAGTCCTTTATATGTCGATATGCATGTGTTGCTAAAAGAAGGAATGAACTTTTGACAAATACAAAAGTTAAGCCTATTATGTCAATTATTGATGGAAGATAGGTTAAAATCTTTTTTTTTTGCAAGGATTATGTCTATTGTATGTCATTGTGCGAATAATGGTGGAAAATAGAATGAGTCCTTGCTTATTCCACGGTATTAGGTCGATCTCCGATCCACAATTTTTGTGTATATACTGTGTTGTTCCATAAGGTGACTTGTGTTGAGTACTATCGACTGAGTTGATAATTTTCTTATGATTAGCTTAGTTGTTGCTCCGTGAGATACTTTATGTCGTGCATGACCAATTAAATTGATTACTTTTTGTGGTTAATTTGGTTGTGTATTCCGATTAGATTAATTATGGGTTTCTCATGTGATTAATCTAATTGAGCATTCTTAAGGCTCCGTAAGTTCACTTATGTTGAGCATTTTCGATTAAATTAATCATAGGTTCTCTTTTGGTTAATTTAATTGTGTATTTTTGGATTCAAATTCATATTCGTATGTGATTTTTTATGTCCAAAGAAATCCTTCTTTTCTTTTGAAATTAAGGTCGCTCTTGTTGTTCTTGCGGGAATGAAATTTTATGGGGGGGAGTTCTTAATTGAACTTGTGCTTAATTGCCAAATCTTTATGGGGAGTGCGGCTGTGGAATATTATAGAGGTTATCTTGTATCTTTAAACTCCTTGATGAATGCATTTAGCTTCGGATTTATGATTGCATCTAATCAAGATGATATATGCTTACTTTTGGTCATGAAACATCTCTTTCGGAAATTTCATTAGGATCCCGTTCTTGTACCTTTTCCAATTTTATTGACAAAAAGAAGGAGAATTAATATGTAGTTCACACTACAAATACATATGGTTTTCGGATCATTATGTAAGGGGGAGTGGTTTCCATGTGAGATGGAGTATTGACTAAGGGGCAGTGATACATATCACCATAGTATTGTTGTCAAAGTTGTGATACAATTGAACTTTGATGATGTATAATGATACTATGACATTGTATAACAATGATCGAGAATTATGTTTTCTCATTGTTATAGCTACGGATTTTCAACAATGATGATGCTGAACTTACAACCTTTGGGATCATTGGAGTACTTGGAAGTGATGAAGATTTCGAGTAATGTTGAAGATTAGACATCTGGAATAGGAGATACTTAAGTTTCTTTATCTTTTTTTGTATTCCATATGTATTGGTAGTTTTGTCATTAAAATTGACAAAGGGGGAGATTATTAGAGCATTTTTTGGTCGAACTCGCATGCGTTGCTATCTCAAGCATGTTTGTTAATGTTAGTGATCAAAACTATAAGTCTTGATTTCTAGTTTACTATAGCTATGTCTCGGACTATGATAGAAATTTTAGTTGAGCTCAAGAACTCCATGGCGGATCATCATACAAGAGGAAGTACTACTCAAGTAACTGGTGGAACTTCATCGACAAAAAGGTATGTGGAGACTTGAACTTATCTATCACTCAAAAGTCTATCTACTCTATCTCCTATCTTGAGAAAAAAGTCACTTTGATATATAGACTTTGATTATACACATTTGGTATTTCGAGCCGAGTTTATCTCACCTATCTATTTCTCGAAATATGTGTTGTTAAGCTTTCACTTTAACCAAGTTCATCTTTACCTAGTGACGAAAGTCATGTCACGTTTCAATCACTTTGAAAATTTCTCTGACGAAAAATGGTTTGTGAATAACAACTGTATAACGTCCTCTAATAATGTTTCAATGATTGAAATGAGAGTTTAGATTATATAACCAATGATGGATATAAGAAGTGTTTTGGAAACACATATATGTATAAGTCCTTATTCATTGAACCGAAGTTTGAGAACTTTGTTGATCAAGAGAACCGAAACAAGAGCCGTGAACTAAGTCCGCGAACTTGAGTTAGGTTATATCAAAAGACCATTGTTTGTGAACTCATGTTTATATAAACTAAGGAATGATAATTTCAAACCGTGGCTATAAATTTCATGAACCGATTCGAATGAATCAAATCGTTTTTGATTTGATTGTGTCTTGTGTAGTTACATAAGATTTCCTTGCAATTGAACAACTCTCTAACTAGTTCATTTGAGTCACTTGAACTAGTTATGGTGAAGAAGAATATTGTTGATATGAATGCTCATATGGCTAACCATTTGGTTAACTATTGTTGAACCAACAAATGTACATGTTTGGGTACGGTTACACAAACCTAGAAACGTGCATTTCATTTGTGTGTAACAAGCTAAGTTTTCGATCAAATGGTTGAAAGATATTAGCTTGAATATAATAAGGTTTTCATCTAACGGTGAATATTTAATGCTTTGTACCAAGCTAATATTGATTGCAAACCCTGATTTGAAAGACTATTTAAGGGAGAACTCTAGCAACTGGGAAACCTAATCCCCACACCTTACGTGTGATACTAGCTGTGTAAGCTAGAGTCGATTCTCCTTTAACCTTTGGTTTCTTCTTATAAACCAGGTTAACAACTTAAAGACTTCATTGGGATTGTGAAGCCAGACCGATACTACTTTCTCGTAGTTGTGTGATCTGATCTTGCATATTCTATCATACGAGTACAATCGTAAGGATTGGATTGAGATTGATATCTACGATAGGTAAGATATAAAAGTAGACACAAACATCTTCGTCTCATCGTTTGTGATTCCACAATATCTTCTTTCGTCGCGTCGATTAATATTATTGTGAGGTGATCGATAATACTAGGCTGTTCTTCGGGAATATAAGTCCGGGTTATCAATTGGTTCTTTTTCACCTTGATTTATCAAAAGACGGAACAAAAACTCTTGGGTATTTCTGTGGGAGACAGATTTATTCAATTATATAGACTTTTCTGTGTGAGACAGATTTGTTTATTAAAGTCTTCGACTTTGGGTCGTAGCAACTTTTAGTTTTAGGTGAGATCATCTAAGGGAATCAAGTGTGTAGCATCCTGCTGGGATCAGAGACTTAGGACCATAAATGTACCTTGGATCAGTGTGGATTGGTTGGGGTTCAACTACAGTCCATACCGAAGTTAGTTTGTAGTAGGCTAGTGTCTGTAGCGGCTTAATACAGTGTGTGTTCAATCTGGACTAGGTCTCGAGGCTTTTCTGCATTTGCGGTTTCCTCGTTAACAAAATTCTGGTGTCTGTGTTATTTTTATTTTGTATTATATTTTGTTATATAATTGAAATATCACAGGATGTGCGTTGTTCAATCAATTAGAATATCCGACCTTTTGGTTGTTGATTTAAATTGATTGACACTTGGATATTGGTCTTTGGTACCATCCAAGTTATCTCTCTAGCATTTGATAAAGACTCGCAGATTTCTATTTTCTTGAGTATATATCAAATCGAGAGATTGAGATATAAACTCTTTGATATACATTTTAATCTTGATTGAGTCTGACTGTCTAGTTGAATCCCAGCCGAAGATAATCAATCACATATATTTGCTTGAGTCTACTTTGATTGAGTCTGACTGACTCTTTGATATACTTTCTATTTGCTTGAGTCTACTTTTTAATCTACGCAACTAATCAATCACATCTATCAAAGATAAATCGATTATAGTTGGATTCCAGCCGATCAAGTTTTGTGCACACCAAAGATTATGAGCCCAAATCAGAAATCTTCTTCGTCTTTAAATCTTCAATAAACACCTGCACACCACGACTTGAATCTCTTGTGATCAATGACGCATAAAACGGAGTCTGTTAACAATGGATTATCACAAGACGTCTTTAGATCTATAAACAGTTCTAACGATCTTGTCAACACTTCGATCTAGTTTGAGTGAATCTTATATCAGAAGAGAAGATTCTCAAGAATAAACAAACTAGGTGCAATCAAAGTTCAACAACCGTTAGTCAATCAAATCAAAACGAAAACTAATAATACTGCAATTATCTAGTTTCCCACCAACGGTACTCGTAGAGCTTCTTGATCCCACAAAAGTCTTTAAACGAGCGGTCGTAAGAGATTTCACTTAATTAGGATATTTTCCTCTCTGAATAGATGGCTCCACCAGTAACAACACAACAAGGTAGTTTTTCTGGCTCTTAGGATAGTTTGCTCGAAATGAAAACTTGGGTATTTATAGACCAAGGAAGTTTGGACACCAAGTAATTTCCAAAACCGAAATATTCTTAAGCTATGAAATATATTTCCAAATCGGTTTTTTCATATTTCCTAGAAATGCTTTGTCTAATATTAATCAAAATCCTACTAGAAAATCTCCAATTAGTAGATGCACATTACCAATTTTTATTTTACAGATATGTGCATTTTAATTGTTGGTAATTAAAAGCATATAAAATTAATAACCTTAATCAAAAGATTATCAACTTATTTCGGTACGGGATCTCCTTGAGTTATTAAGGAATATCTTTGAACAATAAAAGATAAGAGTTACTGAACATGTTCAAAGTATGTTGACATCTTAATTCTTTGTAAATCCTCTTTCATATTTACAATCTTGGAACCGATTATACCACACTTCCAAACAAGTTTAGAATTGGTTCATCTGATTTCCAAGAACTATGTGATTGATCAAATCAACACACTAATCATGGGTTTACGGTTCTACCAAACACAAGGATCGGTTCTACCTTAATATGGTTACTGGGACTGGTTACATCAGTTACCAAATTTCAATTACCAGGACCGGTTACCATATTCTCATGGTATTACTTGTGATCGGTCACACCAGTTACCAGGATCGGTTACACCAATTACCAAGACCGATTACACCAATTACAAGGATCGATTACACTCTTTTGTGATCGGTCATACCAATTACTGGGATCGGTTACACCAATTACTAGGATCGGTCACACTAATTACAAATATCGGTCATACCATCTTAGGTGATTGCTTAGGATCGTTCATACTAATAAAAGTCATACCAATACATAAGTCAGGCATTGTAACTAGTTTTACCAAGATACATAACAAGTTATGATCGGTTCTACTAACTCACACATATTGGTAATCCAAAGATAAGCAATGAATAACAATACCAATAAGCCTAGCGATTTCCCTTTTAATTCATAAAACAATTTCATGAATGTAATTCCTTTAAAAGAATGTAAACATTGTTTCCTAGGACGAAATCTTCACCCATAGCCATACACATAATCACAATAGCATTCATACGATTATGTCGATGTCTTATATACGAAGTTTAAACTAATAAGTGTTATACTTCGTATTGTAATTCCTTAACACTATGTCTACTAGAGTATAATCATTCACAGCTTCGCAGTTATGTTTTTAATATAGCACGACTTGAAAGATACGTTGGAAATGAAATAGTTCAAGTCAAAATATTACTAACCTCAAGAGGAAGGATGATGTCGTCGATGTAGCTTGTTACTTATTCACATTCTTCAAGTCTTCGAGTAATACTTGTATGTCTCATTATCCTAATATTTCTAGCCTAACCTATACGAAGTTGTCTCTATCACATAATCAAGCAGCTCTTTAATTGAGTTTTATTCACTAAAATATGACAATCAAACTTGACATATCAACGCTTGGTGGGTTCAACCGAGCTATGCTCTAACACTGTGCCACTTCTGAAGTCGGACTTTTTCTTCAAGAAGTGTTTTAGTTTGTTACTCCCTATGAAGACAATGCCGATTTTAAAAGGACATTTTTTTCTTTTTTAGCTTTTTAGACGCTCCTTATCAAAATATCTTGCATTGTTTAACTCCAAATATCCTCCAATTTGTGGGAGTTTCCCTAAATGTGGGTTCTTTTCTTTAAATATCATTTTCAATCTATTTTTGAAAAGTGAGAGGCATTTTCACCCTCATGAAAATTTCATAGATGAAAGGTAAATATATGCATGATCTTGTGAATACCAACCTTGAATTGTACAACACCCCCGTCAAACTGGTACCTTTGTTGGGGTTATGGGATAAGCAAAACAATATATAAAAAACGATGTTATTATCTGGCTCTTTATTTACAAAATTACTCATCCTCTAAGCAAAACAAATTCTAATATAAGTATAGAAGTTATGAACTTTTTTTTTGTTATTTACAAAAATCATTTTAACTTTTAAACAAAAAAATTATTTTGTTGACATATATGAACAGAAACGACTCAAGATAACTAAATTTTTTATGTTTTTACCTTTAACATATGGAGAAATCCGGAAGAACAAAAAATTGATATAGATTACCCAGGTTCAGATTATGAAGGTCGGATAATATCCTTAAGATTCATTCCAATTATTATTAACTACATTATGTTATTTTTTGAACATTTAATAATTCGGATTACTGAGGACAGTGTGAATCAGTTTTTTTTTGAATAATTTTGTAAGTTCATTTTAACCATAAACGCATAAGCGAAAGTCCAAAACTATCCGTTTTTTGTTATTCATGAAAAAGCGGGGATCTAGCAACCACACCCAATATTTCGTTTAGGTAATCTCTATGGACAACTCCAATAAAATTCCAAGAGAATCAACTAGACAGTCAGACTCAATCAAGAAAAATATATCCAAGAGTTATATCTCAATTTGTCAAATCAATATGCAATCGAACATATAGGAATCTGTGAGCCGGATCAATATGAGATATAACTTGGATGGTACCAAAGACCAATATCCAAACGTCAATCAATTTCAATCAACAACCAAAGGTTGAATTTACTAATTGATTGAACTACGCATAACCTGCATATTTCAATTATGTAGAAAATATAACGCGGAAAAGAAATAACACAGACACCAGAACTTTTGTTAACGAGGAAATCGCAAATACAGAAAAACCCCGGGACCTAGTCCAGATTTGAACACCGCACTGTATTAAGCCTCTACAGACTCTAACCTACTACAAGTTAACTTAGGACTGGAATGTAGTTGATCCCTAACCAGTCTCACACTGATTAAGGTACAGTCGCGTTCCTTACGCCTCTGTATCCCAACAGAACTCTTCGCACTTGATTCCCTTAGCTGATCTCACCCACAACTAAGAGTTGCTACGACCCAAAGTCGAAGACTTGATAAACAAATCTGTCTCACACAGAAAAGTCTATTAGAATAGATAAATCTGTCTCCTACAAAAATACTTATGAAGTTTTTGTTCCGTCTTTTGATAAATCAAGGTGAACAGGAACCAATTGATAATCCGGTCTCATATTTACGAAGAACAACCTAGTAATATCAATCACCTCACAATAACTTAATTATATAGTAATAGAACAAGTTATTATGGAATCACAAAGAATGAGACAAAGATTTTTGTGATTACTTTTTATATCTTACCTATCGGAGATAAATCTCAAGCAAATATTAAAGAGGATAGTACTCAATACGATAGAACAAAGTAAGATCAGAACACACAACTACAGAGAAAATAGTTGGGTATGACTTCAGAATCCCGATGAAGTCTTTAAGTCGTTAACATATAATGGTTTTAGTAAAAACCTAGGTTAAAGGAGAATCGACTCTAGTCGCAACTAGTATCACACAGGAGGCGTGGGGATTAGGTTACCCAGTTGCTATATTTCTCCCTTATATAGTCTTCAAATCAGGATTTGCAATCAATGTTACCTTGGTAATAAAGCATTCAATATTCACCGTTAGATGAAACCTGATTTAAGATTCAAGATAATATCTTTCCACCGTTAGATGGTCTTTAGATTGTTACACACAAATGAAATATACCTTTATTTTGATATTGGTAACCGT
This sequence comes from Papaver somniferum, assembly GCF_003573695.1. Taxonomy (NCBI): domain Eukaryota; kingdom Viridiplantae; phylum Streptophyta; class Magnoliopsida; order Ranunculales; family Papaveraceae; genus Papaver; species Papaver somniferum. The sequence continues at coordinate 76,620,694 of NC_039368.1, read as the reverse complement.
ACCTAAACATGTATATTGAGTTGGTTGATCAATAACAGTTAACCGAAATTAGCCATATGAACATTTTTCTCTTAATCTTGTTCATCTTAACACTTCTAGATCAATTGATAATCAAATGAATCTAACTGTGTTACTCATAATGTTTTTCAATTGTTTATATTCTCATAGATAGAAGTATACAAGATACAATTAAAGCAAAATCAGATTGATTCAAAAGAATCAGTTCATGAACAATTTAGCCACAGTTTGCAAAGATTGCATTCCTTAATTTATAAATGTATTTGTTCATGAGTATGAAATCATACGTAACTTATTTAAGAACTTCAACCACTTAAATTTGCAAATGCGTACGCGAACTTAAGTTCCAGACATCGGTCACAAGCCGACAGTTTGCAAAAGGGTACGCAAACTTTAGCTCCAGACCTAATTCAGTTGAAACCGTTTGCGAACGGGTACGCAAACTTGGTTCCCGAATTTCAATAATTAAATCAGTTTGCGAACGGGTATGTAAACTTAAGTACCCTGACTTAAACAATTGAATAAGTTTGTGAACGGGTATGCAAACTTCCGGTCCTGAATTCCGTCAAAACAGTTCGTACACTAAGTACACAAACCGTAATGTATCCATACATGTTTTTTAGCTCTTAACTCCTATTTCAATCATTGAAACATTCTTATAAGACGACAATAGTTGTCTCACACAAACTATTAGCTTATAAGCAATTTTCAAGTGATCGAATGATCAATACGAAACATTCCGATCCTACATCAAATGACTGTCTCACACAAATCATGTAAGATGTTACCAGGTGACTTTCACATGATCATATTTTGACTAGCGTCAATAATTATGATGAACGTGGTTAAAGAAAAAAGCTTACCAACATATATTTTTAGAAAGATATAAGTGAGTTAAACTCAGCTCGAAATATCAAATGTGTATAATGTAAAGTCTATATAGCCATACGAATTTTGTCTCAATAGGATATAGAATAGAATAGACTTCTGAGTCATAGATGAGTTCAAGTATCTACATATCTTTTGTTGATGAAGTTACACAAGCTCCCCTTAGTAGTTCTTCGTCTTCAATCGATGAACGCCGTGAAGTATAAAGCTCAACTACACATTATATCCTAGTCTGAGACATAGCTATAAGTAGACTAGAAATGAAGACTTATAGTTTTGACAACTAAACTTGACAAACAAGCTTGAGATAGCAACGCTTGCGAATTAGACCGAGCAGCGCTCTAACAATCTCCCCCTTTGTCAATTTTCGTGACAAAACTATCAATATATATGGATTACAAAATAAATAAACTTTGTAGCTTCTCATCCAAATGCTTTATTTCCTTGGTTCTTCAATATTCCTTGAATTCTTCGTCACTCCAAGTACTCCAGTGATTTTGAATGTGTTCAACTCAGCATCATAGTTGTTGAAGATCCGTAAACATAACAATAAGAAAACAATTGTTCTCAATTATTGTTATAAAATTTCATAATATTATCACACAACATCAAAGTTCAATTGTATCACAACTTTGACAATAATACTACGGTGATATGTATCACTCCTCCTTAGTCAATACTGTATCTCACAATGAAAACCACTCCCCTTACATAATGATCTGTAAACCATATGTATATGTAGTGTGACTACAAAATAATTCTCCCCCTTTTTGTCAATATAAATTGGCAAAGGTACGAAAACTAGGGGGATCATAATGAAATTCTCAAAGAGATACTTCATGACTAAAAAGGAACATATCAACTTTGTTTTGATGATTTCACGTAGTCGAAACTTAGTGTATTCATCAAGAAATTTATAAAGATACAAGATAACTCCTACAATATTCCACAGCCGCACTCCCCACAAAGATTTGACAATTAAGCACAAGTTCAATTAAGAACTCTTCCCCATAAAATGTCATTCCCGAAAGAACAACAAGAGGGATCTTACTTTTACAAGAAAAGAATAATTTCTTTGGACATTAACAAATCACATGAAACATGAATATATATCCAGAAAACTCAATTAAATTAACCACAAAGGAACCTTAATGATTAATTTAATCGGAAAAGCTCAACATAAGAAAACTTACGGAGTCGTACAGTACTTTCACATACAAATGGATCAGGGAAAGATCAATACTGCGGAATATTCAAAGATTCATTCTATTTTTCATCAATATTTGCATAATGATACCATACACTTAATCTTTGACATATAATTCAAAAGTTCATTCTATTTTCCGTCAATATTTGCATAATGACACAATAGACTTAATGATAAACACATTTTTGTGTCTGAATTGTCCTTAGTGTCTCTACTGCTAGTGCTTGATTTTGTACTTATTATGGTGTTTTTATGTTTGTGTAGGTGGTTTCGGAGAAATACACTTGTGTGGAAAAAGTTTCTCAAAAAGTGCTATTTGGACCCCTGAAGGACATTTGCTATACGGACCCCAGATTTGGCTAAGGGGCACCCAAGGTTATGCGTAGCCCAAATTCATCCTCAGCACCCATCTACTATTCACACTCCCGGATTGGATAAGAGGCAGTCATCTTCTTCGTTTGATTTTTGAATTTTGGCGGGAAAATGGTTGCAGATTTAGGGTTTGATAATTGAAGTGGCTTCATCGAGACTAAAGCGCTGAAATTGAATAGGCATCTTCCTTAAGCCTAAACAGACCTGGTATGATCGATAGATTGGATCAACACTGTCTAGAATAGTGATTTGAAGCAAACAGATTAAAAGGGGAAATGGCGGGAAACTGGTTCTTGAACTGGCAGAATTAGGGTTCGAATTTTAATCATGTTCTAGGGAGATTCAAGGGCCTAAACTCATATGATTTGTTTCTTTTGGATTAACAGAGCTGGTAATGGTCGTATTTTGGCCAGAATGGTGGATTTAATGCTTGAACAGGTTATCAAGTTTTCTTCCTGCGGAAACTCTATTAGGAATTTTGACAAGTTTCAGTGAGACTCGACCACTGGTTTTGGTTGATTCGGGCCTGTTTGGACCAAAAAGAAATGGTATGGTCGCTGGAATCGATCCAGTTGGGCTGGATAATCATTTGGAAGAAAAACAGGGAGTGAGGAAAAACTCGTGTTTTCCTGCATTTAATCTGTGAAGATTGATGAAGATATTTGGTGAGATTCTTGGCTTGAACTGGATTGGTATTGATCTGTTACGCTAAAACATGGGTGATCACTGCATTTGATTCAGAAAAGGAAGGTCGATTCTCTCATTTGAAGAAAACAGGGCCCATATATTCTTTGTGAAATATTCTCGGGACTTCTCGTTATTTTGGGAAGTTATCTTGTGGTAGAGGCGTGTTTGATGTTATCTGGTGCGTGTAGAATCTTTTTGGAGTGTGTTACATATCTGCAGACGCGTGAGAAGGCAAATCAGGGAAGAAAATATTCCCGAGAACATTTTTATTCACTGTCGTATAATGGGAGATTTTGTGGAGTAATGAGGGGTTATTCTTGGCCCTGTTAAGTATAAATACGACTCTGGGGTAGCATAGAGAGGGACGAAGAGTTTGGGGGAGATTACAGAGCTGTGAAAGTCGAGTTGCAGAGGAATCACCATTTCTGCTGCTGTGAAGAATACCAAGAACATTAGGCGCGCAACATCAGTCGTTTCTCAGCAGTGGAAACGACACACAGGCGAGGGTCGAGAATCGGCAACAGTACTCTGTTCTATCGTTCTTTTCAGTTTGTAACACTTATAATTGTTGCAAACCCGGTTTTTAATATTTTTTCTCCATTTCATCTTTGTAAACAATTTTTGAAGCAATGAACAAATATTTTGAGCGTGTTTACACAATGATGAGCTAAACCCATCCTCTGGGGCGAAGGAGGAAGCTATTTCACCAATGAAAAGTGGTAATCTCTAATTTATGCAATTATTATACGATTATTTGCCTAGATAAATAAATTGATAAAATGGTTTTTGTTAAACAATTTTCATTTCAATTGATGGAGCATGCTAGCCTAGGGTTTTGAAGTCCCATACTTTCGATCTACAATTGTTATTTCTAAAAAATCAACTATTGCAATATTAAGAATCAATTTGAATGCATGATTTGCATGATTACAATTAGAGAATATAAATCACTTTGATATTGGTAATAGTGGATTCCATAGCCCCAGTCTTCTCCATATTTTTCATATCACTTTTATTTGAATTTGCTATATTTTTAGTATTAAAAATTAAATCTAAAATCGATTGCTTTCACAAGTCTCAACGAACCTATTACTACAACTCAATTTGAAATCACATTACTTAACTTTTGATATATATGGGATAATCATAGTTCAGGACGTAAACACATATATCCCATAACATTATTTGCAATATATGAAATCAATAAAGATTAGTACTGCAAAATAATCAAATAACTTAGAATTTATATAAATAAATCTAAAAACATTGCAAGATGAAAATCGTTGTTAATAGCTATGTGTAATCACAATATATGCTATTCCGAATCCTAGTTATCCTTTTTAAAATATAAGAATAAATTCTCATAAGAAGTTTCCTATACAAAATAAAGTTTCTTTGATAACATCATACCTTTGGAAGACTCCATTATAAAAGGTATCACTGATATCCTTGATTATTTTGACCGTGGAGACTCCATGTTCATGGGTTAGAACATTTACTTTTCGATCAACAACACGGGCAAGATGCCTAGCTTTGATGCAGTCCACGATGAATTTCTTCTGATTCCGTATCAAGATATTTTGATTTTCAAGGATTTTGGTCTGACCATCAATGAACTGATTTATTTGCAGTTTAAGATTTGCAAATTAGACCTTTGAGTCATTCTGAAAAAGAATTAAATTTTTGACAGATTCACCAATCCAAGAGTTGTACTTTTTACTTGCAATCATCTTTTTCAAGACAAGTTCTTGAACTGAATCGCATCCTTTAATGTCTTCTTCCATCTCAAGATTCAACACTTCTTGAGGTCTTGAAGAGTTCTCCATTTTTGTTTTTTATTTAGGGAAGGAAACACAATATAATATATATATGTTTACGAACAAGAGAAGGTACCCTTGTTAAGGAAACCTTAAAAAATCCCAAGTAAGACACGGACGATCATGGACCATATATGAAAGGTTAATGGATCGAGAATGGATCCAAAAAGGAAATACGCTTCGTTTTGAGATATCTCTTACCTTTATAGCTCAATAATTAAAAGATTTACTTTAAATCAGAGCATATGAAATAGATACACTAGTTATTAGGAGTCAAGATATGATTCAACATTCATAAGAGAAGAAAACAACAATTTTAAACACAAGACAGATGGTAACCTACAGTAGACTTGAGCATCTCGCAAATGTCATCCTTGAAGTTAGATACAGGGATGAAATTACCTAGACCTAGGTAGCTAAGTGAGATGTAGTCCCACCATGAATATTGAGAGATGAGGTGTAAATACCATCTGAATGTTTGAGCCTCGTATTCCTTACCTTCCTTCGTTTGTTTCTTATCCCAGAGGAATAAGATATAAACCTTTTTGAGTATCCATCAGAAGGATTTTTCTGAGGACTAAATCTAGGACCTCTAGAGATCGGTTCCAGAGGGTAAGAATTTAGAGAGTTCCATTTCCTAGACTTAGGTCTACAAGACTTATTCTTATTAGCATTGGGAATATGTACATTTTTAGCGCAATGATTAGCACCATTAAGAGGGACACAATTCCTGTAGAGATTTCTAGAAGAGTGACTTTGGAAACCTTGTGCACGAGAATTCTGGTTTTCTGCAGGAATGAAATCCATTGTAGATGTCGTCAGACATTTCACTCTGTCAACCTCAAAAGAGAATTAAACTTTGAAGATCGGAAATATATTTCTTTCTAGCAAAACAATGTGAATCATAATTATTTATTTTCTCGCAGAAAGAACAGGTTCGTGGAAGAGATACATCGAAAGGAACATGTTATAAACTCATAGCCCTATTGGAAGACTACAAGTTATGTAAACATTTCTTAGCAGATGCTTCCTTTGGAGTAATTTTCTTCATTTACAATAATCCCTCATGAGAATTAGAGGAAGACACAGAATAATATTTGCTCATTAAGACAGAGTTTTCCTTTTTCAAGGAATCGCACTGTTCCTGGTCTAGGAAAAGAGATGCGACCAATTTCTCTTTTTCAACACGAATACTGTTCAGATCTGATGAATGAGTCTCGGTCAAATATTTTTCTCTAATTGAATTTTATTTAACAATATCTTCAAAAACACTAATCTTTTCACTCTATAGGGTAGCTTCTTGAACAAGGTTTTCGATATTGTTAGAGAAAGACTCAACAATACTATAGAGTTCCCGTTCTCGACCAAGAGACTTCTCGAGTTATCAATGAGCTGAGCATGTTTTTATTCAAGAGACTTTATTGATTATTGAAAATCAATAATCTCAGCAGATTTTTTTAATGTTCTGGTGAGTTCCATTTCAGCTTCTGACATAGTGTAAAATGCTTCATCAGGGCGAATGTTATCAGAATTTGATAGCAAAAAATTTCTACCTCGGGATTCGGAAGAATCATCTAAGGAGTTATCCTTTGAGGTAGTCCCAAGAAATTTGGCATAATCAAAAGCTTTGAAAGACATTTTTGTATGTGCGTAAAAATGAGAAAGTCTATCCACATAATTCAAATTGCTAAAAACACAGACTCATGAGGTCTTAAACGTGTTTGCCTGCTCTGATACCAATTGAAAAAGATGGGGTCTAACAACCACACCCAATATTTCGTTTAGGTAATCTGTATGGGCAACTCCAATATAATTTCAAGAGAATCAACTAGACAGTCAAACTCAATCAAGGAAAATATATCCAATAGTTATATCTCAATTTCTCAAATCAATCTGCAATCGAACAGATAGGAATCTGTGAGACGGATCAATATGAGAAATAACATGGATGGTATCAAAGACCAATATCCAAGCGTCAATCAGTTTCAATCAACAACCTAAGGTTGTATTTACCAATTGATTGGACTACGCACAACCCCTGATATTCCAATTAGATAGGAAATATAATGCGAAAAAGAAATAACACAAACACCAAAAGTTTTGTTAACGAAGAAACCGCAAATGCAGAAAAAACCCGGTACCTAGTCCATATTTGACACCACACTGTGTATTAATCCGCTACACATTCTAGCCCACTACAAGTTAACTTCGGAGTGGAATGTAATTGAGACCTAACCAATCTCACACTGATTAAGGTACAGTCGCGTTCCTTACGCCTATGTATCCCAGCAGGACTCTATGCACTTGATTCCCTTAGCTGATCTCACCCACAACTAAGAGTTGCTACGACCCAAAGTCGAAGACTTGATAAACAAATTTGTCTCACACAAAAAGTCTATTAGAATAGATAAATCTGTCTCCCACAAAAATACCTATGAATTTTTTGTTCCGTCTTATGATAAATCAAGGTGAACATGAACCAATTGATAATCCAGTCTTATATTCCCGAAGAACAACCTTGAGATATCAATCGCCTCACAATAACTTAATTATATGGTAATAAAACAAGTTATTCTGGAATCACAAAGAATGAGACGAAGAGCTTTGTGATTACTTTTTATATCTTACTTATCAGAGATAAATCTTGAAAAAAATCTTAGAGAAGATAGTACTCAATACGATAGAACAAAGTAAGATCAGAACATACAACTATAGAGAAAATAGTTGGGCCTGGCTTCAGAATCCCAATGAAGTCTTTAAGTCGTTAACTTATAATGGTTTTAGGAAAAACCTAGGTTAAAGGGGAATCGACTCTAGTCGCAACTAGTATCACATAGGAGGTGTGGGGATTAGGTTTCCCAGTTTCTAGAGTTCTCCCTTATATAGTATTCAAATCAGGGTTTGCAATCAATGTTACCTTGGTAATAAATTATTCAATATTCACCGTTAAAAGAAACCTGATTTAAGATTCAAGCTAATATCTTTCCACCGTTAGATGGTCTTTAGCTTGTTACTCACAAATGAAATATACCTTCATTTAGATATGGGTAACCGTACCTAAACATGCATATTGAGTTAGCTCAATAACAGTTAACCGAAGTTAGCCATATGAACACTTTTCTCTTAAGCTTTTTCATGTTAACACTTCTAGATCAATTGATAATCAAATGAATCTAATTGTGTTACTCATAGAGTTGTCAATTGTTTATATTGTCATAAAAGTATACAAGATACAATTTAAGCAAAATCGGATTGATTCAAAAGAATCATTTCATGAAAATTTTAGCCACAGTTTGCAAAGATTGCATTCCTTAATTTATAAATGTATTTGTTTATGAGTATGAAATCATACATAACCGATTTAAGAACTTGAACCACTTAAGTTTGCAAACAGGTACGCAAACTTAAGTTCCGGACATTGGTCACAAGCCGACAGTTTGCAAACGAGTACGCAAACTTTACCATCGGACCTAATTCAGTTGAAACCGTTTGCAAACGGGTAAACAAACTTGGTTCCCGGACTTCAACAGTTAAATCAGTTTACGAATGGGTATGCAAACTTAAGTACCCTGACTTAAACAGTCGAATAAGTTTGCAAACGGGTATGCAAACTTCTGGTCCCGAATTCCGTCAAAACAGTTTGTACACTAAGTACACAAACCGTAATGTATCCATACATGGGTTTTAGCTCTTAACTCCCATTTCAATCATTGAAACATTCTTAGAAAACGACAATAGTTGTCTCACACAAACTATTAGCTTATAAGCAATTTTCAAGTGATCGAATGATCAATACTAAACATTCTTATCCTACATCAAATGACCGTCTCACACAAATCATGTAAGATGTTACCAGGTGATTTTCACATGATCATCTTTTGAATTTCGTCAAGAATAATGATGAACGTGGTTAAAGCAAAAATCTTACCAACACATATTTCGAGAAAGATATAAGCGAGTTAAACTCATCTCGAAATATCAAACGTGTATAATGTAAAGTCTATATAGCTATACGACTTTTGTCTTAATAGAAGATAAAATAGAATAGACTTCTGAGTGATAGATGAGCTCAAGTCTCCACATACCTTTTGTTGATGAAGTTCCACAAGCTCCCCTTAGTATTTCTTCGTCTTTAATCGATGAACGTCGTGAAGTATAAATCTCAACTACATATTCTATTCTAGTCCGAGAATAGCTATAAGTAGACTAGTAATCAAGACTTATAGTTTTGACAAATAAACTTGAAAAACAATCTTGAGATAAAAACGCTTGCGAGTTCGACCGAGAAGTGCTCTAACAATTCAAATCATTAAGGATTGTTTGAATTTATTTTTCAAGTGATTTTAGTAGTTGGTTTGGACCATCAACGACAATCCAAACCTGTTATTTTTTGATAATTTTATGTGTTGGTTATGACATCCAAAACCTATTAACTCCTAGACTATTTTTTTTCTTTGGTTCTGCAAATTAGGATAGACTTTTCGCCTCAAAAGACTTCATTTTAATTGGAATTGGCTTCATTTTTTTTTTACAAGCAATAAACTGAGAATTGGATATGACCATCCCGATGGTACGTACATAGAGAAGGCGAGATCCAGATAGGGGTTAAAGACCAAGCCATATGGTTGGCATTAGTTTTATCTTGTTGGTCTATATATGAGCAAATCCACTTGCAAAACGGTTAACAAATACAAAGGATATAAATTTAAACTTTGCGAAAAAAGGTTTTAATATCCTGTGGCAGACAATGGGTTCTATGATCTCCCATGAAAGTCTTCTTGTTAATTTTCTCCAAAATAGCTAGTGCATCACTCTCAAAAATGGTTCCATCAAGTCTCTTCTCCATAGCTACCATCAAAGCATCTCTGATTACTTGAGTTTCTTCTTCTTCTACATAAAGACATACCAGGTAAGTTAGCCGAGCATAAACAAATATATGGTAATTTAAATATCTAAGAATGAAACCAATTCCTCCGTTCAAAGAATTTGGATTCCAAGCACTATTGGTATTTATCTTGGTCCAATCCTTATGGGGTACCATACTAGGTGAAGTTGGCTATACGTGGTGGAGAATAATAGCTGGTTCTTCTGATTTCACATTATGGACTAAGCCATTTCGTTTTGTCCAGATGGACCACATCAAGCATGCAATCAATGAGAAGTTATCAGCTCTATAGGACGCATCTTCATAAGGATGAAGCTGAAGCCAAAAATCTAACCCATTGGTGAAAAGTAAAGTTTTGAAACTGGGTAGTTTGTATGTTCCTAAGTCTCCAAACTCTAGTAAGACAGTTGCAGGATACTAGGGTATGCATAATTGTTTCAGATTTAAATTTGCATCTTAGGAAACTAAAATCAGATATGTGGATGCGTTTGTGAAGAATTTCGTTGACTGGAAGAGCTCTTTCCAGAACGTTCCAAATAAGAAGATGAATTCTTGCGAGTAGTTTACACTTCCACACAACCATCCATAATTCAGAGTTAGAGTTGTCGTCATTAACATTTAGGGCAGAATAGACAAATTTAGTATTAACTTCATATACATAAGGTTTTAGGAGATTATCTTGGTTTAGGATGACAAATACTCATCATATCAGTTCAAGACCGATCATCATCAAATTGAGTTGAAGTTAGAGAAAAATATATATAAATATAACATAATTCAGGCTTTACTAACGAATAAACCTACTCTGGATTACTCGGTGTTGCAACAACGAAAATTAGAGATGAGAAAAACTCACCAAATATGCCGATCCAATCTGACCCAGTCATATTGTATTAGATTTGTCACCCGACCAATATAGTCAATCTCGGATCTCGGCCCTTCCCTCTTGGGACCGAGACACTGAGACAACTTTATTTCAGGGAGATTCTCGGAGTCTTTATTTTCAAATTTTATACCCGCAACATGTATGCCAAGCATTTTGCACACCTTACACATGTTAAACTTATGATGACATAAAGAATCAATACCAACTTTTATGAAAAGTAAAAAGAAAAAACGTTTTTTTAGGATGAGATTTGATTTTTATTACTAAATTTCATATGTAAAACTTGTCTCGCCGAGATCTCGACTGTCTCAGCGAGTTTCTCGGTCAAATCTCGTCTCGCCGAGATTAAAAGACTCATCTGGGTCATCTAAAATGAGATTGATTACATGAACCTCGACCTATGCATAATTGGATTGGATGCCGGTGCACCTTAAAAATCCAACAGATACCCACACCCATTAGGTAAGGGGATTCAAGTCAATTAACTTCAGTATAGAATGCTAAATACAGGGTATACTTAGGTATACATTTAGTTAATCAGGATATTTTGTTCAGTCTAACATGTGCCGACTAATTACTAATGATAAATGGGATTATTTAGAGGATGTCTCTTAATTACACCCTTATCTATTTTAAATAATAATGAAGATATATCCATTGGATTTACCAACATCCAATCCACCTATCTGCCATCCATTGGATGCTGGATTTGACATGAATGCCAAACTTGAAATCCACTATATATTGGATTGGGTGTGGATTGAACCGAATCCAATGGATTCAATCCATTGCTCACCCAATAATAAAAACTACGATGTGGTCAGGACACATATTTCTCATCTTTATATGCTAACACGTTTAATAAAGTAGACATTTGTTTTCCAAAACAATTTTATTAAGTAACTGTTTGTCTTTATTTTTTGTCAACTTCATACTTTTTCTCAAAAAAAATAAAGCATTTTATGGGATTTGCAGGGGACAGGTTTTTAAATTAAATACTTATAAAAAAAAAAGATGTGCCACATATTAATGTATATGTGGCCCGACCACATCCTAAATGGAGGGAATTAGAAGACAAATGGTTTGCGCTGCTTGAAAAAGTGGTTTGCACTTAAATCAAACTAAACAGAGCTTATCTTGGTTACAGGAATGTTTTAGTGACAATCCAAACTACCATTCTGCCTTTCTCGTTTTCTCATTTTGAATTCTCTATAATTCTCTCCTTCTTCTTTCACTCTCCACGGATAAACATCAAAACTCTAGGCTATCTCGATTTAAGTTGAGAGTTACTTTTTTTTCTTCTTTTCTTCTTCTTCTCTCACAACTTTCCACTTGATTTCTCCCGTAATCACAACACATGAGCTTGTTTTTACTCCCTGTCTCTCTCCCCTCTCTCTCAGTCGTTGGTTTTTCATAAATCTAAAATTTCTCAAAAATATGAATGCATTAGAGAAAATAACAAGAACGTGGCCTTTACTTTAATATAATATGAAAGAATCAGTCTTTATAAAAGTTTAAATCTTTCAATAACAGAGGAATTATATCCTGAAAAATTCTAGAAAAAAGAGTTTCATAAAAATCCCAAAAAATTCTTAAAACCAATCAAACTCTAAATCTTCGTAGCAATTAAAATCTTCCAAAAGATTTAATTCTTCGTTTCACTTAAAATCATCATTTTTCTCATGTTGAAAATTATCATTGTCCTTTCTTCCTCTCGATCTCCTTCTTCCTCCTCAACGGTTTCTAATACCAGATAAGTTTTCTATTCTGTCGCCTGGTGCTTTGCTCTACATGAAATTCTGTAGCGCAAACCATTTGTCAACAAGACGCGTCGCTACCTGCCGGCAACACAAAATTACAAGAACAACGGTCCACTTGGGCCCACAACTTCCTCAATAGGCCCACATATCACCCAAAAACTGCCCACACCAAAAACGGTTCTGTCAAAGATTACGACTCCAAAAAGTAGTGAAGTACAGAAGTAAAACTCTTTCTCTGTTCCTTAATATGCGCATTTTAAGTGCATTTTAGTATCTTAACGTAAACGTACGCAGGAAAAAGAAATTTGTATTAACCTAAAAATAGTAAAATTCAATTCCTTATTCGTTTCAGGGTTTCTTCTTAATCATTCCCGATCTCCGAATTTTGGATTTTCCTCTTAAATTCGGAGCTGGGGTTTTACAATTCTTCATCTCTAGGTAAATACTAATAGTTTCTTTGCGTTAATTCTGTGCAGTTTTTTATTGTTAATAAATTTAGAGATTTTTTTCTTTCTGAACTGTGATTTTTGTTTTGTTTAGATTTAATAAGGCTTCAACCAAGATAATATAAGACGGAGTTCGCGAAATGTTAGTGTTGAATCGGAAGGGAATAGATTTTGTCGCTTGTTTCAATTCATTGTGTGAATGGCATCCCATAGAATAACAATTCCTGTTTAGGGCTTAACGCCGGCCCTTTACAACCCCTCCTATCATGGTATGTTGATTGTTGCTGTTTTACTTGATAAAGAAATTGCATTGTTTTTTATATTATCTCCGTAAAATTACGCTTTGGAATGGTAAAATATACCTAGCAGGCGAATTCAAATGTGACCTACTTCAATTATTTGGTCTGTAGAGCAGAAACATGAATTTATCTTATGATTAGTTTATTTGAAAAAAGAAAAATGATTGTCAAGTTGTGCTTTCTAATTTAGGAAATTGAGAAATTGCATTTTACAGGTACAGGGGTTCATTTGTGTAGTGTGCTACTTAAGGTTGTAGTTTATATTGGGAGTGTTAAGATTTCAACATGTTTTCAAAGAGTGATTCCTTTTCAAGATTCATGGGAATCGGCTGCTGTAGTTGTTTTGGATTCAATGTGCAGTCACAAGAGCATTTGTTGAGCGATTATGAGTCAGATGATGGAGGTGATTATGACTGTGAACGTACTGATATGACTAACGGAAGTTATGCTGAGTTGCAAAGCCCCTCTAAACGATCTGAACAAATTATATTATTTAGAATTCAAACTGGAAAGATATGCAGGGAAATTCCCGTGAAGGAAACACATCTGGTTGTTCGCTCAGAGGTAAACAATGAACGCACTACCTTAGTATAAAAAGTCGCATGTTTTCTCCGCCCTTTGCCAAAGGGCTTAGATAGTGTCGTGTAAGCAAGGGAACTTTACTTTGTGATTCATGATTTGCAAAACTTCATGACATACAAAAAAGTTTATTTTGATGTGAAGATGGAGGTAATAGAGCCTAGATATGTATAGAAGATTGTTCAAGAAGGATTCTTTCAGATGATAAGATTAAGCTTAAAGTTAGTTACTTTCTTAAACCTATGCCAAATAAGTAAATTTACAAGTTTCTTAATCTTAGGCTTAGTAAGTTTCTCGCAGGCTATTCCAGATTCCAGAATGTACTCTTTATTCACACTGTGTCCCCCCGTATATGGTTTATTTTGGTTTGTGTATCGAAGGAGGTCTTTTGTACAATTATTGATCCATTGTGGCTCAACGCAGTCTCTCATGTAACCCTGCTGATTGTTGATTATGTTGCTGCAATTTTTCTATTATAAACAAGAATTTAATAATATGAGCACATGAATAGACTGATTTCCTAAATTATGGACCTTGAGGATCAAATTAAGTTTCCATATGGTACTTTAGCAAATATGTTAAAATACTAATTGGTACTCTTGTGTGTGCGAAATTTGGGATATAAGACTAATTTCCATCTGTATTGTCCAGGATGATAGTGGAAATAAAATGGTTAACGAGTATGTTCGGGAGTTTAAGATCGGATCTGGTAGCTACGCCAAAGTGGTAAGAATTGATATGTTGACTAATGTTTTCATATTCATCAGTCAGACGAGTTTAACATAACTTCATCTCACTGTTTTTTTTCTCTCCACATACCATTTTGCCTTTGCTATTCTACAGGTTTTGTACCGAAGTACTATAGATGGAAAACGTTACGCCATCAAGGTAGTGTTCTTTTTCCACATAGAAGCATCAAGCATGTATTGCCATTATTGTGCCTGTTATATTTAATGACAGTTCACTTTTGTTTGGGCTGCCTTACTAAGTGAATAGACGAAGACACGAAGTAATTAACTTCCATCAAATTTTCACTAACTTTTGACTTGTGCTATATTTCGTCACAGGCTTTTCACAAGTCTCATCTTTTAAAACAACGAGTTGCGCCTTCAGAAACCGCCATGAGTGACGTTCTTCGGGAGGTATGTGCTTTTCTTTTTCTTTTGCTTGATGTTTTCTGTTAGGATGCGTTTTAGTTACGCCTTTAAGGTTAGCCCTATCTGGTTCTGTAAGCCATCTCCTTCCCTCCATGTATTGGGAGAGCAGGACATTGAACATTTTGGGCCTAATGTGTGACCTGTTCTGAAGATTCGATTTGGCATGGTCCATCTTCTGTATCACCTTTTGTCCGGTATCTTCGTCTCAAGTTTTATTTACTGGTTGGTTATGGAATTAATTTAAGAAGTCAGATAGGTGTGTGAGTTGGTTGATAAGTTCATTTAGTTCCCCCGCTCAATGATGTGTTAGTTCCCTTTGGATCTGTTTCATTAACTTCTTGAGATTTTATGAGTGAACAACTTTGTGAATCTTTTTGAATGTATTTTATGCATCTAGCTTTGCCGTGTGAGTGTCAATTACCAATTACGAGTGGTGTGGTCTTTCCTGCAGGTTTTAATCATGAAAATGTTGGATCATCCCAATATAGTCAATCTCATTGAGGTGATGGATGACCCTAACACTGATCAGTTCTACATGGGTATTCATTGACACTTCCTTTTTCTTGGCTTTATTGTTGCTTTAATTGGATTTCCAAGTTAAGATTCTGTGGTTGGTAAACAGTAATAATAACTGTTTGAACTTTGGACTAACTTGTAACATCTTTTCCATTTTTTTCATAGTTCTTGAATATGTGGAAGGCAAGTGGGCTCCCGAAGGTTCCGGTGCATCTGGTGGCTTGGAGGACACAACTATTAGAAAATATCTTAGAGACATTGTTGCTGGGCTGATGTATCTCCATACTCATGTACGATATTGATCTCAATAGTTCTTTATTTGTTGAAAAGATTCCTGTGATTCAAAGATTATTTTATTTTCCGTTAGTTTCACTCTATGTATAAAATTGTATGAAAAGTGCCGCAGCTGCAGTTCGTACAAATTTTCTCGACAAGCCATGAGTGACCCTGTGGTTTGTCACTTGCAGCATATTTCTGTCATGAAGTCATGTCAGGGATGCAAATTAAGGACTTACATGAGCTATGCAAGACCCTATTTTGTCTCGAAAATTTGTATGACCAGTATAACTTAGCTACTTTTTATGACTGGTCTAACGCTTTCTATTTTTTGATTTGACAGAACGTTGTGCATGGTGACATTAAACCTGATAACCTTTTGGTTACAGGAAGCGGCGTTGTTAAGATAGCAGACTTCAGTGTCAGCCAGGTCTTTGAGGTAAGGCCTGTTTCTGCTCTAAACTTTGTAATGTACAGACGATAGTAACATATGGAGAATTTTGGTGTTGTTATTAAGATCAAAAGAGAACTTCATCGACTCTGGGTGTTTGACGTTCAGCTGTTTGAGCTAGTTGTTTGACATTTTGACAACACATCTCTCGTGACATTATGATCTTTTCTTCTGCTAATGAATTGCGATGGGTATCGGTTAGGCTTGGAAGTTAACATGCTATAGATCATTGGCCAAAATAAATAAAGTTGAACAAACGATGCGTAGTTGAGGCACTAAAATTTGCTTTTGCTTTTCTAGATTTCTACTTTGTAGTGGTTGCTAGTGTTGTCTTCTGGTTAAAGTGTTTCCCCAAAGATATCCTTCCTGGAGACTAGCCCTCTGATCGAGCCTCGAAAACGTAGTTTGTTATATTCCAGCTGGAGAGCTTAAGTTTCATTAATTGATTGCATCAGTATTGAGCATGGACTAATATTAGTATCTCACGACAGTGAATCTTTTTCTATGATCGAAAACATGCTAATTTGCTAGACTAATCGACAGGACAATTTTGCCTAACTAACCTGACCACTCATATTGGCATGTTGACCTAGAAATACTTTGTATCGCTGACCTCCCTTTATCCTGATTTTATTTACAGGATGAAAATGATGAACTTCGGCGATCTCCTGGGACTCCTGTTTTTACAGCACCGGAATGTTGTTCAGGTGGGTGGCCCAACTGCTACAACCTATAGGCTATAGTAATTCCCAAGATAGGTTGGATTGAAGGAGGGGTGACTATTTCTAATACTGAAAATTTTACCTGCGTGAACAGGTATAACCTACCATGGTAGAGCAGCAGACACTTGGGCTCTTGGTGTTACCTTGTACTATATGGTGTTCGGAAAATACCCGTTTATCGGGGACACGCTGCAAGAAACTTATGACAAGGTTCGCCTACTTCCACGTTTGCTGTTTTTCATGGCTTACTGTAACACTTTTCTTGAATTTCTTGGACAAATAAATGAACCCCTTGTAATCAGTATTCTTTCTTTTTTTTTCTCCAGATTGTTAACAACCCTATAACAATTCCCGACGAGATTGACTCACAGCTTAAAAATTTGCTGGAAGGAATTCTTTGCAAAGGTCAGTTTTGGTGATATCCCTCATCCTAAAGATTACTTTGGACTTTGTTCTAATTTGTTGTTCTTCTTTGCAATTTTGTTCTACTCCAGACCCGCAATATAGATTTACTTTGAATGCTATTGCGGAACATCCCTGGGTTCTCGGGGAAGAAGGGCCTATTCCTCAGCATGTATGTCGTTGCAAACGTAATATTTTCTAGTGGACAACAGAATTTGACTCACAGAAAACAGAGCAAGGGAGGTTGCTTACTTGAACCCCAATACTGACCAAACATTGACACCATGAGGATTTTGTATAGTAGAGGATAAAGGATTTTGATGGGTTATCAATGATGATAAGGGGAATAGCAAGCTATAGAAATTGCAGAAACGACTTAATTTGGGAGTTTATTGATTGGGTAAAAAAAAAATCTCATCTAACTTCTTGCTTAATGGTTCAGCTAGCTTTTTTCGAGTATTCTATGGGGGGCTTTCTTTACTTTTTTTTGTGTGAAAAATTCCTTGGTCTGGCAAATTTTTTCTTCGAGAAACTCTCATGGCAGTTGATAGTGTCTCGCCCTAACTTTATTTATTTATTTTATATATTTGTTGTGCTTAGTGGTTGTACCATGAAATGTCTTTCTTAAATTAAAATTAAAATTTGATCATAGTTTATTGGTTTAAATTTGGTCATATTCTGAAAGGGTTGGTGCTCCACTACAGGCTGTTAGTTGGATAACTTGATTACTAGAAGCTGATGTGTTTGTTAATCCAAATTTGTCAATTTTCGTAAGCAACTTTTCTTTGTGGTTTATATCTTCACTTTCACTAGATTAGATGTATTTCTTTATTCACTTTCTGGTTGAAAGCCGGTGGTGCTGCTGGTTGGCTCTGTGGCTACTTTGATATATTTATGGCTTTTCTCCCTACTTTTTGTCTTTACACTGGATAGTATGCTTCAGAGGCTTTAACCATGGATATGATTGTAATATACTGACACTAGAGAAGAGCATCATTGTATGCTATTTAGCTGAAATGAGTGCTCGATCCAAAATGACCCAAAACGAGTAGCATTTTTGTTCAATATAGAGACCTTGCATATGGTTGTTTGTGATGATGCTAAATCAAAAATGTTTTGCAGCGCGTCAACTAAAATAAAACATTCTTCTCATTTGTTTTTGGAGTTTGTGTGAATGATCATCACCATAACGTCAAGTGAATCTACGCAACAGATGAATCTACGGATCATGACATTTATTCAAACAAAAACAAAGACATTACGAACGGTGGATGCAAAGTTTTTTTCTCCACGTATATAAGCTATTAATACTTGTATTTTACATCTAGAAAAACATACCATAACCATACCTTCCAATTGCATGATTGAAGACTTCTCACTCACTCACACATCACATCATATTCCGTTAAAGATGTTGTCATCCGGAAACAAAAGTTAGATGTATTTAACAAACGGTTAAGATTGTTTTGATAAAATAATATGCGACCCCATTTCCAACGGATTGGTAGGTCCTACCACGACTTTAATTTTTATTCTTCTCTTTCATTTCATGGGACAAATATTTAAAGAAAAACCAAAGATACAGACGTGGCTGCAAGAGATCGTGAGTTGTGACTTTGTGAAGATGAGAAAACAGAAATTTGGTCAGAAACGGGTACTTTTTTTTTTCTTTGTTGATCATCATGTTGTGCATAAATATAAGAAAATTAGTAATCAACGGGTTGAATTTTGGTAGATTGTAAAGTCAATGAGGTGCGGCACGACATGAATCGAATTGACTTTTCTTCTTATCAGTGGTCAACTACAAGGAGGACTTTTTCCTTTGTTATGGGATCTCTAGAAATGGAAGATAAATTTACAATGCAGGCACTTACTATGCTTCCCGGATGGGATGGAAATCGGTAACTATCGATCCAATCCATCCAGACAATCATGACTTGTGCTGCGTTAATTTCAAGTTGGCTGTTGTCACGCCCAACTCCTACTTCCTTTATCAGAGTTAGCTTATTAGCCTGATATTTGATTTCCTTACGTATTTGGTATTCAGTTTTCTAGTTTGCAGGGTTTCCTTAATTAGTTTGCTTGCTTATCAAGTTTATTCATCTATATATAACTTGATCATAAGCTTGTAACTTATCAATTATCAATGCTAAGAAGTTTATTCAGTCTGTTCGACAAAGCAGAGGCTGTTCGCCCCAGAACAAAGGGCTTTATCCCCTGTTTTCAAGTTCTTTGCAACTTATTTTCAATGTCAAGGTCTAGAACCCTAACACCTGGTTCAGAGCCAACTCGATTCACTTTCAATTTTCAACCAATTTTTTTCTTCCAATGGGTCATGATTATACAGAGAATCTGAAACTGGTAAACGATGGCATTGCAGATATGTCTAAAAACGTTGATACCCTAGTTACTGCTATGACAGTACGACAGAATCAAGAACAAGAGAGGAGCAAGAACAAGGCTATTGAGAAACGTCAACAGAGAGAAGAAGAACGAGTTGCTCGTAGGCTGGAAACAACTGAGAACAACACGGTTCTAGCAAACACTATTACCACTAGCATGGCTACAGCTTTAACGACTGCTCTCAGCACTCAGCTTATGCAAACTACAACGACTATCAACACCCAACTCACTGCTTCGCTTCGTACAATTTTTGCTGAATTTCTTCCCCAGCTGATCCAAAATAATGGTGGTGCAAATGGTCCTCCTCCTCCTCCACCTCCACCTCCACCCAATGCCAGAACCAATGCAATCAATCTTAAATTTCCTACCTTTGATGGAGAGGATCCTGATGGGTAGAATTTTAATGCTGATAAGTACTTCAGTGTGCATCAAGCCGATGATGCCCTTAAAATAACTACTGCTGCTTCTAGTTTAAAAGGTGATGCTAATGTTTGGTATCGATGGAATCAAACTAAGGTCACAATTGTGACTTGGTTGAATTCTGTGCTCATGTTCGTGCACGTTTTGCACCTGAGAAATTTGTTGATGCTCGTCTGGCTATTAGTACAATTAATCAGGTAGGTACAGTAAGAGAACACATAACTGTTTTTGAGAAGTTATTGAATTTTGTTGACTTTCCATATGACTACTTGATCAACTGCTTCATTCGATCTCTCAAACCTCATATTGGTAGTGCGGTTAAATTGCTTGCACCACAAACTTTGAATGAAGCTTTTACAAAGGCCATTCATCAAGAAGAACCTTATGCAACAGTTAATAAGGTTCCTGCACGACAACCTTATCGCCCCCCTCCACTTCGAGATGCATCGTCACCTACTAATACTCCAATCAAGAAGCTTACACTTCCTACTGGTTATAAGAATTTATCATGGGAAGATATGAAAGAAAGACGAGAGATGGGTCTTTGTTTCAATTGTGATGAACCGTTTAAATCTGGACATGTTTGTCTTAATACCAAGCCGGGTTACTTGCTTTTAGAGATGGACCATCCTTCTACTGTATGCATCACTGAGACTGAGGATGCAACTGAAGAATAACAAGTTAGTGAAGATCTTGCCGCTCTGGAATCATCCCCAACTATCTCTCTTAACTCACTTTTTGGCTCTACGTTTCCTAATACAATGCGTATCACTGATTATGCCAAGGCTAGACCTATCACAATTCTCGTCGATTCAGGGTCTACGCGTAATTTCTTGCATCCCATCATAGCCAAGCAATGTGGCTTTGCATTTTCTTCTATTGATCCTGTTTTACGTGTAACACTGGGCAATGGAGGTCATTTAAACACTAAAGGATCTTGCTGCAATGTCACTGTCAAGTTACAAGGTATAATTTTCCAAATTGATTTTCATCTGTTAGAAATTAGTGGTTGTGATGCAGTATTGGGAATCCAATGGTTACGCACATTGGGTAAAATTGCTTGGGATTTTGAGAAGTTGATTATGCAATTTAGCATTCAAGACACATCCGTCATATTAACTGGTAACCAATCATCAGCTGTAATGATTATGGATGCTCTCCGATGCAACGTTTATTGTCTACAGAAAACTATGGAATTTTATTGGAACTAGTTACATTAACTACTTCTGCCTCCAAGCATTCAGTGTTGTTACCTGCAATTAAACAACTACTTTCAACTTTTGGTGACATTTTTTCTACTCCAACAACACTGCCTTCAGAACATATACAAGATCATAAAATTTCCTTACTGCCGGAGGCTGGACCTGTGAATGTACGCCCTTATAGATACCCACACTTTCAAAAAGACGAAATTGAGAAAATAGTTGGTGAGCTGCAACAAGATGGGTTTATAAGGCCTAGTTCTAGTCCTTTTTCTTCTCCTATTCTTATGGTTCGAAAGAAAGACGGCTCGTGGCGCATGTGTGTAGACTTGATAAGATAACCATAAAAGATCGTTATCCAATTCCAGTGGTGGACGAATTATTGGATGAATTGCATGGTGCGCAAGTCTTTACCAAGTTAGACTTACGATCAGGTTATCACCAGATTCGTGTACATGCAACAGACATTCCAAAGACAACATTCCGTACGCATGATGACCATTACGAATTTTTGGTCATGCCTTTTGGATTTTCCAATGCACCAGCAACATTCCATAGTTTAATGAATCATATATTCCGGCCTTACTTACGCAAGTTCGTGCTGGTTTTCTTCGATGATATTATGATCTATAGCAAGAATTTTGATGCTCATATCAAACATCTAGAGTTGGTGTTTGAAATCTTGCGGAAACACAAATTATTCGTGAAGGAATCCAAATGTGCTTTTGCACAAAAGTCTGTTGGTTACCTTGGCCATTTGATTTCAACTAATGGAGTTTCTGTCGATCCAGAGAATATACAATGCATTCTTTCATGGAAGATTCCTTCTACAGTTAAAAAACTTAGAGGATTTTTAGGCTTGGCCGGCTATTATAGATAATTCGTGAAGGATTTTGGAAAATTAGTGCTCCTTTAACTCAGCTGCTTAAAAAGGACGCGTTCAACTGGACTGAAGAGGCAACTGTTGCTTTCAAATTGCTTCAACAGGATTTAACTACTACGCATGTTCTAATACTACCTGATTTCTCGAAGGAGTTCTATTTGGACTGTGATGCTTCTGGTGGTGGCGTTGGTGCTGTGTTAATGCAATGTGAAAGACCTATAGCTTTCTATAGTAAACCTTTATCTGGTAAGAATCTTAACATATCTGATTACGACAAAGAAATGCTATTGTGTCTGTAGTGAATAAATGGAGACCCTATTTGCTTGGTCGACATTTTAAGATTTATACAGACTATAGAAGTTTGAAGTATTTCTTGGAGCAACGTCTATCCTCGATTGAGCAGCAGAAGCGGGTTTCAAAATTATTAGGCTATGATTATGAAATCATTTATCGCAGCGGCTCGACAAACAAAGATGCAGATGCTTTGTCTCGACTTATTAACCCCCAATCGTTGGCAATAAGTACACCAATCTTCTCTGGTGTTAATGACATCATTGAGGAATGTCATAATGATCCAAATTTACGTGCATTAATTGATTAGTTGCAGCTCAATCCTAATAGTAACTTACATAAATGGGATGTTGCGTTATAAGGGAAGAATTGTGGTTGTTTCTTCTTCAGAATGGTGTAGAAAACTTCTTCATGACTTTCACTCTACTCCATTGGGTGGTCATTCTGGTTATTTGCGAACTTTCAAGAGATTACAACAAAATTTTCACTAGTCTGGCATGAAGAATTCCATTAAGGAATATATTCTACATTGTGAGATTTGCCAACGCAATAAAACTGAAACTGTAGCTCCTCATGGCCTTTTAAGTCCACTACCAATACCTTCAGATGTTTGGATTGACATCTCTATGGATTTCATAGACCGATTTCTACTTTTTAATGGTAAGAGTTCATTCTTAGTAGTTGCTGATCGTCTGACAAAATATGCGCACTTTGTTACATTGTCTCATCCATATTCTGCAAGTACAATAGTTGATCTATTCGTCCGAGGAGTAGTACAACTTCATGGGATGCCAAAGACCATCACAAGTGACAGAGATCCTATATTCATGAGTAATTTTTGGGAATCTTACTTTACAATGCAAGAGACATAACTGTGCAAGAGTTCAGCTTATCATTCACAAAGTGATGGCCAAACAGAAGTCACTAATCGCACACTCGAATGTTATCTTCGATGCTTTGAAGGAATGAAACCAAAAGATTGGTTCAAATGGTTAGCATGGGCTGAATGGTGGTATAACACCAGTTACCACTCTGCAATTAAGATGACACCATATGAAGCTCTTTACAGCCGTCCTCTACCAACAATTTCAGCTTATTTACCCGGTTCAACCCCGGTGAATGATGTGGATTTGGACTTACGTGCCAGAGATCACACACTCAAGCTGCTAAAGTCTCACTTATCTGATGCACAGGCTTGAATGAATTACATTAATTCTCATAGAACTGAAAGGAAGTTTTCAGTTAATGATTTTGTTTATCTCCGTCTTCAGCCTTATAGAAAGATAACAGTTGATAATCAGTCTTTTTCGAAGCTATCACCTCGTTTTTATGGCCCTTTTAAAGTTCTTGAGAGGATTGGGACTGTGGCGTATAAACTGGACCTGCCTATCACTAGAATAATACATCTAGTATTCCATGTATCACAGTTAAAACTGAAGTTAGGTCCTACTACTTCTGTTGAAGTTACATTACCTACCATTATTGACTATGAAAAATGGGAGCCAGAAGAAATTTTAGACAGGAAGATGTATAAGAAGGGAAACCGAGCTGGTTCAAAGTGGCTGATTAAACGGAAGGGTCACTCCAAAGATGATGCGACATGGGAAGATGTTGATGATATCATTGCGCGCTTTCCAGAGTTAGAGGCTTTAGTACAAGACTTGCTTCAGGCAGGGTGGGATATTGCGACGCCAACTCCTACTTCCTTTATTAGAGTTAGCTTATTAGCCTAGTATTTGATTTCCTTACGTATTTAGTATTCAGTTTTCTAGTTTACAGTGTTTCCTTAGTTAGTTTGCTTGCTTATCAAGTTTATTCATCTATATATAGCTCGATCCTAAGATTGTAATTTATCAATTATCAATACTAAGAAGTTTATTCAGTTTGTTCTACAAAGCAGAGGCTGTTCTCCCCAGAACAAAGGGCTTTATCCCCTGTTTTCAAGTTCTTTGCAGCTTATTTCCAGTGTCAAGGTCTAGAACCCTAACATTGGCCAGTTTAGTTGGGGATCTATTCCAACCGATAACGCGGACATATAGTCATATGGTAAATTCAAAGTTACCTCAGAGATTCGGTATTATAGATATGACTTGGTGGTTTAGCGCGTTTAAATATAATTTAGAAGTTGTGTTTCGACTTCTAGAAGTTAAAAAGTAAGAAGTTAGTTTGTGTATAAAATTTCAGAACGACTTCTAAAAACATAATATTCAACTTTTTGTGAAGCAAAATGTTTTTGTTTCGACTTTTACTTTTGGAGAAGCAGAAGCAGTTCTGTTTCTGGATCCAAACACGATATTAATCTTTGTTTAAAAAAAAATATGTTTAGTCTATTGACCTCATTACTTTAGTCCATCGAGCTCAACAATTTAGTACACCATGTTTTATATATGTTATTTCTTGTTAGCAAAGTAAGAAGAAGAAGAATAAAAACAAACAAACAAACAAAAAAAACGAGGGAGAGTTGGTCAATTCCGTGAAGTGATAGAGTTTCTTAGCAAATGTTTGTTGAAATGCTTTAAAGTACATTTTGTGCAGTGGTAGAGTTGCTTAGTAAGTTTTTGTTGAAATGCTTCAAAGTTGGATAAATCTATGTTCATTAAATGTGTGTATACATTTGTATACTATACAAGACGATAATCTGTCGTTGAACATTTGAGAGCCTAACAACACCATGTATGTATGTGTCTCATACAATCCTTACCTGTGATAACTCGAGCTCTGCTGTTACGGGATCAAGACGTTGTAAAAAGCACGCCTCGTTCTGCAACAACTCAATCTCTACTATTTGGGGACATATATCGCAGAAGAACACATTTTTCCAGTCTCGTAATTACATGTCCATTTCTCACCCGTTATCTTTAGTAGTTCTCGCGTTAATCACCGATCTACCATTACCAGCTCAAGGAACCACGACGATTTAAGTTCATACGATAAAAAAATCGGATTAATCTAACAATAACAACAAGCAATTTCAGTTACCGCAATAGAGAGTTGCAAAGACTCTTAATGGGTGAACCACAACAAAAATTCCAGACCTCTAGCTTCTGCTTTAGACCCATATAAAGCATACTTTCAAGATGAAGTGGAACGTGTTTTCCCACATTGTTTTCAATATGCCAATAAAACATACTTTCAAGGTGAAGTGGAACGTGTTCCACCCC